>NC_041394.2:261198009-261498009 GCF_900747795.2 Erpetoichthys calabaricus | reverse complement strand
ATGCTGTTTTAAATGTTCAAGGGGTCTTATTCCAGTAGGAGAATTCTTTCAATTGCCACATTTCAAAATCAGTATTGGAAGATAAGTAAAGAACTGACATGAAAAGTTATTTTTGTAATGCTTTTGAGCTTCCAGCACATTATAAAATGTCATTTATAAATAACGAGCTGTCAATATGTAAGCAACAATGAAAGCAAGCTTTTTGAACAGATGAAGAGCCAGGAGGCTCTTTGAGATTCCATAAGTGCTTTAACAGGAAGTGCTTGGATTTTTAGGATTGCCTGGAAGTCTTGTGTAGCCACAGTGACCTAGATGTCGAAAAGAGAGATAACTGTAATCGAACAGTCCACGACGTGGCTACCGATGACTGTAAGCACCTTCTAGAAAACCTGTGTAAGTATTCGATTTGTTTTATATATTGGGTTATTTCTATTTAATATCATCATCCATTCTAAGGAAATAATTAAAGGCTGTTTAATAGTATAGATGCTGTTTATGATTTGTATACATTACAATATTATTTTTATTAGCAAGATGTACATCTTCATATTTTCTTGATGTTGACATTCAATTAACATTTAATGTCAATCTTTTTCTTCATCTGATTCTTCATCTTATTTTTGGCTGTATATACTTTCAGCTTTTTATGTTTTTATGCACAGTGCTCTGTAGTGGCATTGATTGAGCAGGAAAATGTCTTTCCCAGTATAAACCATAACAGAGAATACTAAGCGTATACAAGTGAAAGTCTTCTTGAATATGTATTTATGTAGTCTAGTCATAAATATTCAATATTGTATTCTGTAATAAATAAGAGCAATGATACATTACGTGATTCCTCAATGTTACAATGGTTTGTGAAGTTTGTACATTCAGTGTTGTGTGTGTCAGCATGAAAAGGTTTTGTTTTACACTACCAGTTTACCAGTTTAATTTTCATTTTGTATCAAAAACTGAAAATGTACCTTTTCTCACATTTTGGCTAAACCATGCAGGCTAAACTTAAACTGATACAGAGCTGCAATTTTCATATATATTTTATTTGATAATGTAACCAAGCTTCATTGTGCTTATTGTAATGTAAGAGAAGGATGACATAATGTGTGTTAGGACATTCATCGTCTTACAACGTCCAGTATAGTGAAAGTGGACACAGCATTGGGGGATTGAGTGCCTCATTGGTGACTTGATCTGTTTCAAACTGAATCAATATCAATGTTATAAGTTCATTTTGTGTAACTTTACTATTTCTTGCAGTAAGATGATGCTTGTGAATTTTAGTTTGCAACAGAAATTCAGAGCTCACACACTACACCAATCCACTTGTCAAGCTCTGTGTTAATTCACTGACTTGGTAGGCTGCTGTGCCCTCCAAAGCATCTACAGACATTTAGAAGCACACAAAAAATGCAAGCACGTGCTTAATAAAACATTTAACAGAACACACAATTGCAGCTGGCTGTCAATAATTCATTCTGACTTCATATATAACCGTCGGTAAGCACTTTGTGGAGATTCTAGAAGTCCAAGAGTTCCAGAGGTGGAACCTCGGCATTCCTGATCACACTAGCCACTGTGTGGCTGTAGCTAGCAGTGAGGAAGGATGTCTTTTCTTTTGTTTAAATTCTGAAAGAAATTGTGATTGAATAAACATTTCACTTAGGCATCCTCTGCTGGTACAATATTGCACTATTTCCTTAATTATGTCTGAGAATATGAGAAGTATTCTCTGGACATTGATATAAAAACAACATGGTTGCCTGTGTGGAGTTTGCATCTTTTTCCAAGTACGTCCCAGAGATGTGCGGGTCAGGTCAATTATCGATACTGAATTGGCCCCCTCAGAGTTTGCATGTGCATGTGACTGTGCCAGGTGACTAACTCAAATACCCTCCAGAGTTGGCTCCTGTCTTGCACCCAGTGCTGCTAGGGTTGGCTTCACCACCCTGTGACCCTGAAATGATTGAGAATGTTATATTACTGTATTTTATAGGGTGTTTGCTGACCATTCTGTTTCAGTCAGCGGTCGTTTTCATTGTTAACCTGTTACAAGGTCAATGTGGTCTCACTTCTGTGCTTTAATGTATGTTACATTCCTTTCATTACTCTGTTCTATAAGCCTAAATCTGCTGTGTCATCACTGGCTATGTATAGAAATCTTGGAGTAAACTAGAAAATATCCGAAATAAAATCCACATTTTATTGTCCTACACAGAATGATTGTTTCCAAACTTGCTCTGGAACTAAACAACTGGCAGGTTAACTAACTTGCCCAGAATCCCACTATTAGTTAGAAGGATTAAGTCCAAAAGTTTGTGCTTTGCATAGAGCTTCTAATTTCAGTGCCATTTCGAGTGTATTTTGTCTAAAGTTTATTAAATTTAAAAACTCACACCTTCCATTTCTCAAGGAGGATGCCCATTTACACTGAGTTGACTTAAACACAACACTCAGAGAAAAGGAGAATTGCAATTATGGTGTGCATCAGCTGGATTATTTAAAACTAATCATTTTTTCCAATCCCTACAGATTCATTTCAGATGATTTTACAATCATATTCTTCATGGCATTCTCATTATCTTGTTGCATAATCAATGTGTCCCCATTTTTTTGCAAAATTAAAGAAGAAAGTGTGCATAGTGAGGTTTGTGCTCTATGTTATGAAAGGTGCCTGATAGTGACCTACAATTTATAAAGGTTGTACTGAAGAGGCTACTCATTTGTATTGAGCAGCCAGACTCAGAATTATCCAGTTCTGTTTATGAATACAATATGGAGAAATGCAAAATGATGTTGGTTTCTTTTTTGTGCATCATCTGGGGTATTTAGAACTGACCAATTTTTTCCATCCCTACAGATGCATTTAAGGTGATTTTACAGATCTCTCAGAATCCAAGCCAGCAAATCTGCTCTGACGATGTTGTTGACGACAGAGATGGCACAGCAGTTGGCATTTTGACTGTCCGTAAACATACTGGATGGGATGACATTGCTAAAAGCTTGTGCCAAACTGTTACAAACCACTTTCACCTGCTGACCAACACGTGGAAAGAGAATGGTGCTTTCCTAAATGCTAGTACTGAAATTCCACTTGGTCTTGATGCTAACAGCATTTTAAAGGTTCAAATCGGTAAGACACCCACTTTCATTGTTATGACCCTCCTATAACAGTCATACAGGGCTGTATGATGATAAAGTATTCAATAACAAAAGGAATGCATTTTTCAACATTTCTTCTCAATATATTTATTGTTTTTGTAATGGATTTACTGTAGATTATATAATTCTTTCGCTTTATAGCCTTACAGTGGACTGGTTCCCCAATCCACCATTAGTTCCTGCATTGTTCCAGATACTGTCATGATAGCTTTTGAGCCTAAATTTGAATTGAGTTTAGATAATGAATGGGAGGATGGAAGGATGAATGGCCCACATATCTTTAAATGAATGCAGCAATATATATAGAAGAATGTATTTTAAATATTTTGAAACAGAAATACTGGATAGGTAAATTCATTTGTAATAATGTGATGTCACAACATGTTGATGTAGTTTCATTTTTGATTTACTTATTAAATGTTGTAAAGGAGGGCATGGTGGGACTAATGACCTGAATGGAGTTTTTAATGGTAACAAATCAGTATAGTGGAGGGGCAGCGGAGGACTACCTCTGGCATTGCTCTGGTTTGGATTCTTTAAGGACTATATTTGAAAAGTATTTGGACAAAAAAGCCTATTTGACTTACTGTTTTGATTTTTGCCTGTTCCTTAACTACACATCTTCTATTATTTTTTTGTTTTTCCTATTGATATCTTTTGTGAGCCATTATATCGAGAGGGTGTTCCCTAAAAGAGGTGGTCTTCTTATTACCATCTGTGTTTTGAGGTACCTGGAGTTCTTCACCAGTGGTTTCCTTAGCAAAACGAAATATGACTAGATATTCAAATGAAGTATCTGAACAACTGTTAATTGACTCAATATGATTTGCTTGGCCCAGGGATAAATTGACGACCTGGTTATGATTGCTTCCTGTGTTTTGCCCAATGTAGTGGATTGAAGTGTTTTGGAAGTTGAATGACTGAATAAATATATGTGGCTGTACAAAGAACGGCAAACATCAAATCTATGAGTGACTGTTGCCACCCTGAAATGGATGGATAAATGAGTGCACTTACAGTACTCTAGGAGTTATCATTTTGTACCATGTATATACAATGTATATAAAACATTTTAAATTTATATTTATCTCCTAAATTATGGAACCTAGAAGCTTTGAGAAACCATTTTTGTTGTAACATGACCATTTAATAAACCAATCATGTGGCATGAATTCATGCATAAGCCAAATCAAGACAACTGTCTTTTCTTCAGTCTTCTTCCTCTTCTTCTTTCGGCTGCTCCCGTTAGGGGTTGCCACAGCGGATCATCTTCTTCCATATCTTTCTGCCCTCTGCATCTGTTACACCCATCACCTGCATGTCCTCTCTCACCACATCCATAAACCTTCGCTTAGGCCTTCCTCTTTTCCTCTTCCCTGGCAGCTCTATCCTTAGCATCCTTCTCCCAATATACCCAGCATCTCTCCTCTGCACATGTCCAAACCAATGCAATATCGCTTCTCTGACTTTGTCTCCCAACTGTCCAACTTGAGCTGACCCTCTAATGTACTCATTTCTAATCCTGTCCATCCTCGTCACTCCCAGTGCAAATCTGATCATCTTTAGCTCTGCTACCTCCAGCTCTGTCTCCTGCTTTCTGGTCAGTGCCACCGTCTCCAACCCATATACTGTAACATATTTGGTCTCACTACCATCCTGTAGACCTTCCCTTTCACTTTTGCTGATACCTGTCTGTCACAAATTACTCCTGACACTCTTCTCCACCCATTCCACCCTGCCTGCACTCTCTTTTTCACCTCTCTTCCACAATCCCCATTACTCTGTACTGTTGATCCCAAGTATTTAAACTCATCCACCTTCGCCAACTCTACCTTCTGCATCCTCACCATTCCACTGACCTCCCTCTCATTTACACACATGTATTCTGTCTTTTTCCTTCATTCCTCTCCTATCCAGAGCATATCTCCACCTCTCCAGAGTCTCCTCAACCTGCTCTCTACTATCGCTACAGATCACAATGTCATCAGCAAACATCATAGTCCACGGGGACTCCTGTCTAATCTCGTCTGTCAACCTGTCCATCACCATTGCAAATAAGAAAGGGCTCAGAGCTGATCCCTGATGTAATCCCACCTCCACGTTGAATGCATCCGTCACTCCTACCGCAGACCTCACCACAGTCACACTTCCCTCGTACATATCCTGTACAACTCTTATGTACTTCTCTGCCACTCCTGACTTCCTCATACAATACCACAGCTCCTCTCGAGGCACCCTGTCATATGCTTTCTCCAGTTCCACAAAGACATAATGCAACTCCTTCTGGCCTTCTCTAAACTTCTCCATCAACATCCTCAGAGCAAACATTGCATCTGTGGTGCATTTTCTTGGCATGAAACCATACTGCTGCTCACTAATCATCACCTCACTTCTTAACCTAGCTTCCACTACTCTTTCCTATAACTTCATGCTGTGGCTCATCAATTTTATTCCCCTGTAGTTACTACAGTCCTGCACATCCTCCTTATTCTTAAATTTCGGCACCAGTACACTTCTTCTCCACTCCTCAGGCATCCTCTCACTTTCCAAGATTCCATTAAACAATCTGGTTAAAAACTCCACTGCCATCTCTCCTAAACACCTCCATGCTTCCATAGGTTTGTCATCTGGACCAACGGCCTTTCCATTTTTCATCCTCTTCATAGCTGTTCTTACTTCCTCCTTGCTAATCCGTTGCACTTCCTGATTCACTATCTTCACATCATCCAACCTCTTCTCTCTCTCATTGTCTTCATTCATCAGCCTCTCAAAGTACTCTTTCCATCTTCTCAACACACTCTCCTCGTTTGTGAGTACATTTCCATCTTTATCCTTTATCACCCTAACCTGCTGCACATCTTTCCCAGTTCGGTCCCTCTATCTAGCCAATCGGTACAGGTCCTTTTCTACCTCCTTAGTGTCCAACTTCTCATACAACTCATCATACGCCTTTTCTTTAGCCTTTGCAACCTCTCTCTTCACCTTGTGCCTTATCTCCTTGTACTCTTGTCTACTTTCTGAATCTCTCTGACTATCCCACTTTTTCTTTGCCATCCTCTTCCTCTGTATACTCTCCTGTATTTCCTCATTCCCACCACCAGGTTTCTTTTTCCTCCTTCCTCTTTCCAGATGTCACCCCAAGCACCCTTCTTACTGTCACCCTTACTACATCTGCTGTAGTTTACCAGCTGTCTGGTAACTCTTCACTGCCACCCAGTGCCTGTCTCGCCTCCTCCCTAAACTCAACCTTGCAGTCTTCCTTTTTCAGCTTCCACCATTTGATCCTTGGCTCTGTCCTCACTCTCACTCCTCTTCTTGATCTCCAACATCATCCTACAGACCACCATCCTATGCTGCTTAACTACACTTTCCCCTGCCACTACTTTGCAGCCTTCAATCTCCTTCAGATCAACTCTTCTGCATAGGATGTAATCTACCTGTATGCATCTTCCTCCACTCTTCTACATAACCCTATGTTCCTCCCTCTTCTTAAAATACATATTCACCACAGCCATGTTCATCCTTTTGGCAAAATCCACTATCCTCTGACCTTCTTCATTCCTCTCCTTGACACCATACCTACCTATCACCTCCTTGTCTCCTCTGTTCCCTTCACCAACATGCCCATTGAAATCCGCTCCAATCACCACTTTCTGTCCCTTGGGCACACTCTGTTCATCTCTTCATCCAACTCACTCCAAAAATCTTCTTTCTCATCCATCGCAAACCCAACTTGTGAGGCATATGCACTAACAACATTCATCATCACACCTCCAATTTCCAGCTTCATAGTCATTACTCTGTCTGACACTCTTTTCACCTCCAAAACACTCTTGGCATACTGTTCCTTCAGAATAATCCTCTACCCCATTTCTCCTCCCATCCACACCATGATAGAACAATTTGAATCCACCTCTGATCCACTTGGCCTTACTCCCCTTCAATTTAGTCTCTTGCACGCACAGTATATCAACCTTCCTTCTCTCCATCATATCAGCTAACTCTCTCCCCTTACCAGTCATACTGCCAACATTCAAAGTTCCTACCCTCAGTTCCACTCTTTTTACTTTCCTCCTCTCCTCCTGCCTCCGGACACATCTCCCCCCTCTTCTTCTCCTTCTCCTTCTTCGGCCAACAGTAGCCCAATTTCTGCCAGCACCCTGTTGGCTAACAGTACTGGTGGCGGTCGTTGTTAACCCGGGGCTTGACCAATCCGGTATGGAAATTTGTATTGTTGTCCGCATATTGATTTGGCAAAATTTTACACCGGATGCCCTTCCTGAAGTAACCCTCCCCATTTATCCGGGCTTGGGACTGGCACGAAGAAACACACTGGTTTCTGCATCCCCTGTGGCTGAGTTAACTGTCTTTTCTTTAGTGCTTTCCTTATTTCTGCAGATATGCTTGACACACCTTTAAAAATGTGTTGTGTTGAACAATATTGCAAATAAATAAATAAATAAAAACCGTGAAAGTAATTTTCTATTGAAAAAAAAACTCATACCTTTTCTGTCTTTTTAGGTGATACTAGCTGGTACCTTGGACAGTCCTTCACAACTTCACCATGGAATGTATTAAGAACAGGCTGCTCACAAGAGATGTCTGTCAAGCTGAAAGGTGTGTTGATAACTGGCCTCTTCTTCTTGTGTGCATCTCCTCCATATGCATTGTAATGCCTTTCAAATTTTCCGGATTCCTACATGATTGGCTCCTAAGATGTTATCATAATGAAAGACAAATGCATAAACAAAAAACACAAAAAAAATATTCATTGTCCTGTCTTTGTTGAACACATTGCTTAGATATGGTAGTTCAGGAACATATAGCAGCAGCAAGTTCAGCCAAACAAAATTTTATAAAGTTCCCCTTTTTTCAGAACTGTAGATTACAGGTCTGCCAAACCTTTTTCATATATGACAATTTTTATACTTTGACATGCATCTTTGAAGAAATCAGCAATGCTAAGCAATACATTGAATTGTGGAATTTAAATATGATTAGCTTTCAATTAAGCTACTTATTCATCCTAATGTAAATTTACTAGCAATGTTTAAAGTAACTTTTATATATTATGTTACTGAGTTCCTCCACTGTGTAGTAACCAGTACAGATTACGTGCTGAAAAAAGTGATTTTTTGAGTTGTTAAAATTTTTATGCGCCCTGATTATCTGCTTCTCAGGTCTAGCAGAAGTATCCCTGGATGAACTGACATATGCGTCTCTGATTCCTCTTCAGATGCTCCAAAACTATGTTCGTCTGGTAAGCAACTACACAGAGTGAGCATTTCTTTTCTGGTCTTCTTCTGTTGTAGATTAAAAGCAAAAGCAAAATATGGAAGAAATGGGTATGGCTCATAATTTACCAATTCTTTTTTTTACTTTAAGTAAATAAGAATAAAATGCTTGTGTGTTTCCCAGTAATTAGATGGCATGAGGCACAAATCATTAGATTAATAGAGAATAGTGGTATCACCTCATTATGATGTTTTATAGCCAAGGGTATCAACCTTCTATTTATTTAAGTGATATTTTGGGTCATGCTGCTATTTCAAAAACCCAAGGACAGCAGAATGTAAAGTTTCTTACAAGTTGGACTGCTGTTTATTTCACATTACATTTTACATCTTGAATTCTTACTTTAAGGTTGAGTGATTGGGATACTATTATATGTTATGCAGATTTATTTTCATATTAAAATAACACTAAAATGTTTGTGAACAGAGACACCACATTAGCATTGTTGGCAAAGTGTGAAGTTCAGAACTAATGTCAAAGTCATTTGTGTTTATTTAGGATTTGCCTGTTTTCCCCTTATTCACACAAAACACCATTCTCAGTCCAACAACATATACAGTATATGTACACTTTATATATAACATCTATCTAGAAAGGTTTTTATTGAGATCTGAGTCTATAATGTGTCACCTTTATTATTCTTTGTGTTCTTATTATAGGAATTGTGGAGTTTGCATGAGATTTTCTCTGGTAGCCTTCTCATGCAGGTTATAATAGTAGTTGAAAGCTTCTCATTCATTGGAAATCAGTCTAATCCAAGGAGTCAATTTAATATTAGTCAGCTAACATTTTTGGATTCCTTGTTTCTGAAAGTATACAGTTAACTTTATCATCATTTAGATTTTAAATACAGCTTTAACTTTGTTTTCATTTAGTTTTTAAATACAGCTTTAACTTTGATATTTCTGCAGTTTTAATACCTCACGAGCGACATGGTTTAGTCAAAGTCAGGCAGTGAAAATGCTATGTGATCTCTAGAGGCTTCCAAGCCAAACAGGATGTTCAGTATTTCTATTTAGGGCTGAGCCAGGCAGGAGCTGTCAAGCCAAGCATGGATGTTTAAATTCAAAAATAAATAAATCTAGCAGTGAGCAATATTGACCTGTGGTCTCCCTCTACAGAACGGAAAGGCTTTTCTCTGACGTAGACCATGTGTGTGCTTGGCAACCTAAAACTGAAAGAGCTGAATCTGCAGTAAAATGTGATGCATGAAATCAAAGAGGTTATCATACAGCAAAGTGCATTAAGTTCAAACACTTCCAGCATTGTCTTCTCTAGTCTCAAATATTTGTCTTTAAGTATATATCAAGTGCAGTGGAATTTGAAGAATAATAATCTTTCCATTGTGGAACCCATTTAATCCAGTTCCAGATTTTTGGGAACCAAGGCTGCCCAGCCACTTTAGATTGTTTTGCAGGAACCAACCTTGGATAGGGTGCTAGCCTGACAAAGAACACACCGACATACGTAGGGAGCAAACCAGCACAGTCAAAGAAAAGTAAGTACTGTAGTAATTAGTAAGTGAAGCAATAAGTCACATTAACAGGACTGTCAGCTCCGTCCTTTGATCCCGAGCACTGCAAGCTCACTCACCTCCCTTTCCCACCTGCCCCCTCTAACTGCTAATAAAGCAGCTGAGCTCCCCAGTCACATCAATTAAGCTATTAGAGGCTCCTCATTGTCATTAATTAGAATCAATGTGATATCTGATTGCCTGGAATGACTAGTTTTCTACAAAGGTGCTAAATATCTAAAATGCTGTGGTTTAAGAAACATAATTTGGTGTTAATTTACAGCATTTATTACACAAAGTGATATCTTTTATTAAAAAAAATATAAAATGAACAATGTTTGATTTTTTTTTTTGATCAATTGATATTATTTTATGATTAGGTAGAACAATATCGTAATGTAATCTTCCATGGGCCTGAAGGAAGCTGCCAGCTGTACTTAGCACAACAGATTTCACAGTTTATTAAGGTAACAAGTAAAGATAGCAAAATATTATTTAAACGTGCCTGTTTTACTGGATGTTAATTTTAATTTGCTTTTTTGCTTTTTTTATGCAGCACAAACAAGAAGCTGCAGGAATCAGTTGTGAGCTGGTTACTATCAAAGTGGATGCTAATTTGTCAAAAAAGCAGCTGATAGAGACTTTCACCAATTGTGGTAGGAATTCTTTTTCTTAATTGTCATGTTTAAATAGATACATAAAAAATTTACTTTAGTATTAAAGGACAGCAGGATGTGTCAGTGTTTAGTACAGCCACCCCACAGTTTCAGCATCCCATACTGGGCCATTGCCTGTGTGATGTCTGAGTGTAGGAGGGCTTCTGTGCTTTCTCCTAACAGGTCATGTTGAATGCCAATTACAAACTGGCCACTGTGAATATGCGGGCATGTGAGAGTGGACCCATGATGTCCAGGGCTGTTTCCTGCCTTGTGTCCAGTGCTACTTGGATAAACTTCAGCCCCCAAACTCATGAATCTGAATTGAATTAAGCAGGAGTTGAGAATGTTATGGTATGTTAAGTTTCTACTGAGTAAAATGTTTAATTTCTAGAGGAAACTTCCTGTGACCCAGAATAGGATAAACAGGTTAGAAAGTTGATAGATGGAGTCTGTATGAAATCAAACCATAGTTAGAAACGTTCAATAAATAAATAGGATTATGGCCACAACATTTTAATTAACAGGCTAACACTTTTAGAAACTGTGAATATTTATCTACAAAAATCATCCATGTATTTCACTAAGCAGACAATACAGTACTAATAGATAGACAGATGGAACTGTATTTGTCCCCAGGGGAAATTGGGCTTTTTACAGAAGCTCTTTAAATAAATACATAAATAAATAAATAAGCACACACCACATACACACACACACCAGAACACACACCAGAATGACAAGAAAGCAAGAAAATTATAAAGAAAGAAAACTTCTAACTTGGCTGTCACAGTCACAGTGAGACATTATGCACACATATTGCTGTTGGTATTAAGGAGCCCCAGTAGCATTTCTTGACACATTTGAGTTGAATAATTTGTTGCCTTGAAGTCCTCAACGTTAGTGTGTCAGAGAGAGGATGTGAAGCATTGTTCGTTATGGCACTCAGTTTTGTTTTAAATGTCCCCTTCGCTGCTACCTCCAGGGGTAGTCCAAAGTGTGTCCCATAACTGAGTCTACCCTTTTAATTAGCTTGTTAATTTGGTGGGCTTCTCTTGAAGTGATATTATCAGCCCAGTACACCACAGCATAGAAAATTGCATGGACCATCACCAAGTTGTAGAAGATGTGATGAATGTCATTACCCAAATTAAGAGAAAAAAGAGCCTGCTCTGCCCTTTCTTCCTCTGTTTTACGAGACAAGTCCAATGTTCTATTGATGTGGACCCCCAGGTACTTGTAGGAGTGCACCACCACTAGATCCACTAACCAAACAGTGACCAGGCATAGAGGCTCTTTGGTGCTGTGAAAGTCAATAACCAGTGCCTTGGCTTTACTGATAAGTTGAAGAGAATTCTTTAAGTACCAAGAAACAAACCTCTCTACATGACTCCTGTACTCTGTCTCATCCCCTTTATCAATACACCCAATAAGTGCAAAATCATCTCAGAATTTCTGCAAGTAGCATGACCTGTTGTATTTGTAGTCTGAGGTGTATAGAGCGAGGAGAAAATAAGGCAGGACTGTTCCTTGTGGTGCTCCAGTGTTGCTCACATCCATATCACAAACACAGTCCTTGAGTCTCACAAAGTGCAGGCTGCCCAACAGATAGTCCATTATTTAGGACACCATAAGCTCATCCACCTGCATATCTCTGAGTTTACCCATTAGCTGGGATGGCTGGATGGCATTGAAGACACTGGAAAAGTCAAAAAAACATAATTCTCACAGTGCTGCCAGCTTTGTCCAGGTGAGAATAAGCCTCATGGAGCAGATAGTTTAAGTATTTGCATCCTCCACTCCAGTCTTTGTTCTGCAAACTGCAGTATGTCCAGGTTGGTCTATCACAAGAGCATTCATATAGTCCAGAACCAGTCTCTTAAAGATCTTCATGATTTCAGAAGTGCCATTAGTCTGTAGACATGCAGCGAAAAGGTGCCTGCCTTCTTTGGAACAGGAACGATGCAGGATGTTTTCCATAGCAGCGGTACTTTCTGGAGCCATAGGGACAGACTCAACAAGTGACAGAGGACACCACAAAGTTGGTCAGCAGAGGCTTTAAGAACTGACGGACTGACTCCATCTGGTCCTGTATGTATCTTACTCAGTTGTCTCCTTACTTGGCCTTCAGTTATGGACAGGCCTCACTGATGGTCAGAGGTGGACCTGTCAGTGGCCATTGCATTTGATGTGATAGAAGTTGTTGATGTAGTACGGATGGTGTGGGGAGACTGGTCATTGGAAGAACGTGGAAGTGGAAGGGAAAAATCTATTAAAAAATTGGTTCCGGGCGTTAGCTTTGTCAACATCCCCTTCTAGCTCCTTTTAGCACTGAGCCCTGGATTGCTTGAGTCTAGTAATTATACACAGTCCATTTCAGACATCCTCCAGATTAACATGAGTGAGTCTGTTGTCTCTTGTAGCTTTGTAAGAGCTACAAGACATCTTCATACATCTTTAGCACTCACTATAGAGCTTGTTTGTCATAGGAATTGAATGTTCTCCTTTTTTCATTCAGGAGACCATGTAGCTCCTTAGTAATCCAGGGCTTGTTGTTTGGAAAACAACACACTGCTTTTGAGGGTACCACAGTGTCGAAACAAATGTTAATATAGTCTGTGATGCGGTGACTGAGTCCCTCAATATCATCCCCATATGGCTCATTTCCCAGCCTGTCATTTGAAAGTAAATCTAAACAAATCTAAACATTTGAAAGTAAATCAAATACACTACTGTATGCATTCATAACCAATCAATCAATGAAGCAGTGAACATTTTTTCAGTGGTAAAAACAGGAGCACAATCCATTTTGTCCTTGAACAATTGCATTGCTTTTAATGTACTGTTTTATATTATAATTTTGATCATTTTGGTTAACAATTTTAACAATAAGGGCAAACTTTTTTATTCCAAGGGCTTAATTTTATCTCTTGTGTACTTTTCATTATCACATGAAGTAAGTATAAAGGAATGTTCAGAGAATTGAAGCAAATCATACAAATAAATAAGCAGATTCAGTTTTAGCTCTTTTCTAGACTTCTCTTTACGATGTGTATCAATGACTGTAATCCTGTGAGATTGCTGTGGCCCTCCTGTCCGCTCATTTCTCACCCTGTTCTTGCTGCAGCTTTCAGACCGGACCTGTTGTACTTACTTTCTGGCTGCTCCACTGTTACTCTGTATGTTGTCCAAGTTCTCAGCAGAGCATCTTCTCAGTCCTCATATGTAATCGTTCTGCCCTGCATCCTCACAGATGGTCGCCACACACGATTGATGTTTTTGCTCTCCTCACATAAAACCTGTTTAAATAGACTGAAGGTCTTGTCTTAGTGTGATTCAGTGTGCTGCCAGCTCCACACTAGGGAATCCATGCAAATAAGTCAGAAGTATTACTGATAAATACTGAGAGAAAAATATCAACAGACGTAAGCAAAGCATAACGACTAGCCCTATTTTCTTGACTGAGCACTGGCTTTATTGTTTTTGATATATCTTTGGCACTTGAAATACCGTTGATTGCAATATTTTTATTAAAATAGATTAGTTGTTATTAACTTTTAAAAGTACAGTATATTCATCTGCCCACTACCTAAACCACAATTTCCTTTCCATCCTGTGCTATGGACACCACAAGTGATTGCTGTTCTCTCGGTGTGTGGGGAGTGCTCTGAATGGGCTTTAGAAAGGGGCACCAAACCAGAAGGGAAAGAAGGGTGACCTGGGTAAAGACATGTCAACTTCCCAAAAGAAGACCAGAACACATTTGACAGGTTCACCTGATGGTCAGCCTAATAGAAATCCTGGTCATTTAAGGCTAGAAGAATTCACAAGGGCACAGGTGCACCAGAGGCCATTAGAGGGAGCTCCAGACTGCTGGAGAAGTGCAGATCAGCCACAAGCCTCAGAGCCCTAGGTGGAGTTTGGACAGAAATGACTCAAGGTTGGAACATGAATCACTAATTGAGTGGAAGGACAAGCAACCAGCTAGGGAAGAAGAAAAGAGGCCAGTCATTTGTGAAGGACAGAATTGAGAAGTAAAAGTGAGGGTTGTGGTGTGGTGCAGTTTTAGCAAGGCCACTTCACTCTTTAAATAGGTGTTCAGAATCATCTCAGATAAACAGTAGTGTTTCATTTCCCTTCTAATTGCTTATGTGCTTTGTGTTCCTGTTTTGTTCATCTCTTTCTGATATTTTTTAGTTTAGTTAAAATTTTACTTTGGTACTTGGGACCATTTTATTTTTGTGGTGGGATCATGGATGCTATGGGAGTACCTGCATTCTCTCCAACTTAAGCCATTAAATGAATATCAATTTCATTCCATTTCTCAATATTTAATGCAGGCAGGAGTTCATCCCTTAGTGTTTCGTGTTCATTGAGTGTTTATTTTTTCATATTGTAATTTCTCCTAGGCTTTTTAGTAAAAGAGTCCACAGGCTGTAAAAATGTAATTGTTGTTCTGGAAAACCTGGAGCAAGCTGATTCCCTGTCAGAGCTTCTTGGAGATCTTGCAGAAGCCCTGGAAAACAGAGGCCCAGGGAGTTCCGTTGTCCTTCATAATGGTGAGAAAGCTTTTCATTTGTATTGTGATGCTCAAGTATTGTACCATGATTATGCCACCTTACATGTGCATTTTAATACAACAGGCAGCAAATATAACTGATTTAACAATGACACATTTTTTACCAGCATGTTTAGTTTGCCCAGTAAATTGTAATGCACTCAGTTCCCTACATACGTTATTGACGGCCTTCTCTAAGGCGACTGTGCTGGATTATTGGGTAACAGTGCTGCTTCACAGCTTCAGTGTCCGGTTATTAAGTCTTAGCCCAGTCATTGTTTGTTCATGTTGGTTTTCTAAGCTGATTTTCCTTCCAAATTCTAAAGATGTGTGTGTCAGCTCCATTGACAATCCCTGAACCCTACAAGGGACTGCTGCTCTGCCCAGGGCAGTTTTCAACCTGATAATGATGAATGTTTTTTATTTTTTTATTGTTACTTTAAATTTGTCAGACACCTTTATTCAAAGGTAACTTTGAAGGTCAAGGTACATTAGAACTGTTTGCATGCATTTTATAAAATTGGAGATTAGTACATATAACCTTTAAACTTAGGGTTTATAAAGTCAAGTAGCTCAGCCACTAGGCACCACTGCCTGCTGTGTTGGCCCCACAGAGGCCATTTAGCAGTGAATGTGAGTGTATGAGTGAGCAGAGCTTGCCATGATCTGGTGCTCCATATGAGATGGTTCCTCAGATGTGTCCAATGCTGACAGGAGAGGCTTCTGATTCTAGATTTACTCTTGTTTTCCAATGTGAGCTTCAATATGTCATACTGTATCTCCTATCTGCATGAACCAGTTTCTCACAATGCAGCAGATTCTTTGCTAAAAATATCAATGAGAAGAGCAGTCATTTTTACTTTGCACTGGTTTGTCAAATATTTTAGAAAACATAATTTTATTACACTTTTTTGAATATTTCTACTAATTTTTGTCAATATATAAATTATTTTAATTTAGAAACTCACCAGCCATTACAGCATGCAAATTCCAATTGAATTATGCATGATTTATGTGCCAGCATTGCTTCAAATAAATTTTTCATGCATCAAGACTTATTCTACCTCATACATTCATGTACAGTAAAAGAAATTTAATGAAAACCACATTTGCGATTTTTTTTCTCTCTTCAGGATGATTACTATTTTCCTTATTAATGAGGTATTAACTGTAACTGTGTTTGTGTTCCATCTCTGGTAATCGTAGCTCTGGGTTATTTGCTATTTCACATTTCTTTGCTCTGCTGATTTTTAAATGATAGATATTTGTCCATGGGGTGAAAATTTGCCTTTTTTAACTTTTACTTCTGTTTTTATTTCTTTTAACAGCACAAGAGCCCAGTGGTACTTATTTCTTCCAGGAGGGCAGCTTCATGATTGGAACTCTTGCAAAGCCCAGACTTCATGGCCCAGAGCTACTGGTGCAGCAGCATTTTCGCTGGGTCCAGTTACGCTGGGATGGAGAGCCAATCCGTAGTCTGCTACAAAAATACTTAAAAAGGAAGTTCATTAACAAGGTTCTCTGCAATTAAACACATTAGTTATGTTATGAACACATTACTATATATTCAGAATGCTCTGATTTCATATTGCATAAAACTATTGCTAGCAATGGAAAACCCAATGTTTTAGTCCATTTTTACTGTGCTAGTATTTGGCACCTACTTACATGGTAATTATAGTTCTGGCCACTAGATGCCATTGTTGAACCAGCTTAGATACAAACTATTTCAATCAATTTTAACTCACACAAAATTAACAACAGGGTACTGCAGATAGTATATGTCATCTTTCAGCCTTTATTATTTATGCAGCTTTTTCAGGTTTATTGTCAAGTTGACAGCTTCTGTACGAAAATATGCAATAATTTTTTAGTATGGCAAAAACTACTCAATGTAAAACTGAGCCAGTAAGGTTGCACAGTGGATTATAGTGCTGCTACTTTCTCAGCATATTTTTTTTAATTCGATTCACAGTTGAGGCATCATTGGTTTGAAATTGGAATCTCCTTTTGTTTTTGTGAAATTGCTGACACAGTCTAAAGACATGCCTGTTTTGATGTTGAGTGATTTTTAATTTGAACTTTACGAGTGATTATGAGAGTGCAGAGATATGTGATATGCTGGCAGCTCATTCAGAGTGGAAGAGTTTAGTGATCTTTGGCATTAGGTAAGGTTTGTACTCTTATTACGTTGGATTCTCAAGATTGTAGGCTTTTCATCTACCCTCAGTTTTGTTTGCATTAAAATTCTAATGTCTTACATTCTTGTGACACTATTCTTTTATTATTTTACTTATGTTTTTTACTATTAGAACTATTTAAAACTAAATAATACAAAGCCTAAGTGATGAATTCTGTTTTCAAGACGTAGTCATCTTTTATTGAGACGTATACCTGTCATAGTCATCTAGTATTGAGACTAAGACTACTTCAATACTGTACATACTTTTAAAAATATATTAGAGTGTATACCTACATTAGTGTTTTATGTCTAGCATTGACTCTGCATTGAAACCCATTGCACACACAGCCTGCCTGGATGAGGGTCTCTCTTTGAAATGCCCTGTGCAAGATTTTGTTATTTTTCTACCTGTAAGGTTTTCTGGAGGTCTTCATAGAAGCTAAAGATTTGGGCTATTGGCTATTAAAGCCCGTGGTGGCATTTGATGTGTGATTTAGGACTACAGTATATGAAAAAATATATTGTTGTTGTTTTGTGTATTTATTATATTTTGTCTGTTTTGCTAGCTGTGAAGCATTTTATGCTATGTTCTGCTTGTATAAAAATGTTATATAAATAGATGTTCTTGTTGTTGTATATAGAATTTATTAAAAGCATATGGATTATTAATATACTATAAGGATTTAGTTCCAAACTAATGATGTTCTTTACAGTGGATATGAATGGCCTAAACACCCTTATTGAAATATCAGCTATTTTCAAACGCATTGAAAGTTTTTTAATTATTTGTCCTTACAATTATCCATTTTTCCATATGATAGACAGACTGATAGATATGCAAAATGAGATAAAATGTTACGTTTCTTTATTTATAATATTTTGTTTAGATAAGTAATACAGAGTTCAAAATGTAACTCTTTTAAATATCATTGCACTATTTTCCATTGTAATTTTTCATACCAGGACTGGCCATATGTAATGGCAGACTAATTGATGCTCACTTTAAAGAAATCACCTTAAAAGTTTCTGGTAACTGTAGCAATTTAGGTATTATGTTTAATCTTTAGTAAGAAGTTGCTCTCTATTGTCTGTTAAAATAATATATGACTTTTTATATCTTATTCAGTTTTGCTTTGCTGTGGTTAACTGCTAAATCTCATTAAACGGAAACATTGCTACAAGTGTTAGCATTTCTTTATCAAAGTATTTTTACTCTTAAACTCACCTTATACAAGAATATAGCAAAACAATTTCCATATAAAAGATGCTGAAATAACTGAAAAGTGCTTTTGAAATAGTGGGCTAGGATGTAGAGGTACCTTTTGTTTTATATAATCAATTGATATGCATGGTGTTTTATAACTTTTATTGTAGCCACAACTTAAAAATGTTTGCCAAAGCAAAAGCATCGTTATGAGTTAAATATAAATGAGACAATGTACTGATATACATAGAAAAGAATTCAAATATTTGGTTTAATATTTTGACAGCTTAAAGGACAGATTCCCCTGCTGCCAGATTTAGTCTGTAAAGCAGTCGAGTGGATTTGTTCCGTCTGGCACCAGCTAAACTCCTGCCTTTCTTGCCTGGGGACACCAGAAGCCTTAATTGGACCCGAGATGTTCTTTTCATGTCCAGTAGTCCCGGGGCACCACCAGTTTATTGTAAAGTAAGTTTTGCATTAGTTTCAGACTAGCTTAGTAAATGAGTGAGTTTTGCAGTTTTAACATACAGTAATAGTTTAAAGCTTCTAGTTAGATTCTGTCACCATTGCTCAATTTTAGCCTATGTTTTGAGAAATTATATGCAGTAAAGGTTAATATGAAATACTAAATACAAAATAATCTTACAATCCTAAAAATCCTCTGAACAACTGTAACTTTTTAATGCAGTTTTACTTTGCTAAATACTATTTTAATTGCAGTTGTTTAAAGGATGCGCTTATATATACATACAGTATATACTATAAGATTCATAGGAAGCTGTCAGAATTATATAAAATTAATGAAATACTTTTTGCTTTTTCCCAACAGACTTGCATTTGAATGAGATGCAGAATGTGTGACTTGTTTATGTTTTTTTGACTGAATTGGATTTGTCTAATAACCTTTTTTGTTCACTTGAGGTGGTTGTCAAGATTGTGGAATGCTGTGGTGATTCCCAGGGTTGAAGAAGCCATCCTTGCTAAGCTGACAACGAAAAGACAGTGTGTGGGGGGACAATCTGCCAGCAAGAAAAATCTAAGTCAGGGCCAGCAAGCTCTGGTGAAGACAGCGCTCAGCATTCTACTAAACAAGGCCGTACTCCAGGGCTGCCCCCTTCCTAAGAAAGGTACTTGTGTTCACCATACCATTAATTTACAGTCCAAACACCGGTTACATGTATTTCTTGTTATTCTGAAGCAATGATTTAGGCTGAGAAACTGAGCAAATGATATTCTAAAGTAACTATGTCTTCTATGTCTTAATAAAAATTTGTACAGCACAAACAGTTAAATTATATTACATATGAGTTTCTGTGCTTTGAAAAGTTGACTTGAACTATTTGAATTCCTGGAAAAAGGTTGGTAAGTTTTGTAAAATCAAGATCATGGTGAATTTTATTATCCCTGACTTTGCAATCCTCCTGATCTTAGATGTAACATAAACTATTTGTGAATTTCCCTTTGGGGATTGATAAAGTATCTATCTATCTATCTATTAGGCAAGAGGAAAAATAAGTATACACTGTGAAGTGAAGAATATTGGAAGCTTCAAACCCCCTAACTACATACAGAAACAAAAGAAACTTCGATACAACAATATATAACAGAGATCTCCGTCTCTGGCTGTCAAACAGGTTATCAGAAGCCATTCCTTTCTGGATGCCCAGTTTATTTTGTCCAAGTTCCAGAGGAGGTAGTGCTTCCAATGCACTAGTGGGAGCATGGTTAGGAATTTCTTCAGGTGATCTATTCATGCTGTTGAGGACCCAGAGATACAGTTAGGAGTAACTGCCCCTCTTGCTCAGCAGTGATATTGCCCCTTGGAAGATCCATCCATCCATTATCCAACCTGCTATATCCTAACTACAGGGTCACGGGGGTCTGCTGGAGCCAATCCCAGCCAGCACAGGGCACAAGGCAGGTAACAAACCTCAGGCAGGGTGCCAGCCCACCGCAGGGCACACACACACACACACACACACACACGGGACAATTTAGAATCTCCAATGCACCTAACCTGCATGTCTTTGGACTGTGGGAGCACCCAGAGGAAACCCACACAGACACAGGGAGAACATGCAAACTCCACGCAGGGAGGACCCGGGAAGCGAACCTGGGTCTCCTAACTAAGAGGCAGCAGCGCTACCCACTGCACCACCGTGCCGCCCCTTGTAAGATCCCTAAGCATTAATGGGTGACAACCCCAATGCAAAATAAAAAATGCAAATTAAAAAATGTTAAAGTGCTTCTTGAATCAGACCTCATCATTAAATAAACTAATTGATGAAGTCAGAAATGATCTCTTCAATCACACTTTTGTTTTAACCTGCTTTGCAGCATTTTATCGCTTGCAAGACTGCACAAGAGAATGCACAGGGCAGAGAATGAGCAGGTCTTACATGATGGCTGCTCCACAGACATTTCATCAATCCTTGCCCTTTTTAACCATGCACTGCAGTTTGTGTACTTTTATTTCCATAAGCACAGATCAGACCAAAGGACTGAATGGTCTGAACATATAAATAGAATGGCACAGTTAATATTAAACTCATTCAACAGCCTCTGTTAAAACATCTTAACTCTTCACAGGGCACATTCAGAAAATCTCCGCTGATCATTAGAATGGATTCCCAATTAGGAGTATGTATGGTAATTTGCTCAGTCAGTACTTCTTTTATGTCAATCAGTGAACTACTAACATTTTTGCTTTCATTATCAGGGCATTAATTAACAACATTTCCCATCTTACTTTTGAAATATTCATCAGATGAAGTGTTAAGATTTTCAAAAAGTTCTACAGTAAAAAGAGAACAGAATCTTGCTGGGCACTTGTGTTATTAGCCCTTATGGATGACAAACTAAAATTAAAATGAAATCTCAGTTGCTCACAAGTTCTTACAACTTACCAGTCAGCAGATCCAGCTGAGCAGCACAGAACACTCTGGCAGTATCTGTAACCCAGATCTTAACTTCACATGGTCAACGTTGTTCTCACCAAGCTCAAGATCAAGACTAAAAATGCATTCTCGGCTCCCTTACTACTTGGTCAGACACATTGGTTTGAGCTGCTAAAAATGCTTTTTTGAAAGTAAAACCAAATGAACCACCCTCAGATCATGTGTTGCATTTTGTCTTTGGTTTGTGAACACTGGGACGGTTATAGGGCTGCTCCCTTTTCAATTGGCCACCAAAAAAGCTACTGAAAGGTGTTCACTGAATGGTTTATGCCTGCTTGTAAAGTTTTATGACTGATACCTTCAGCTCAATGAGCTTTGGATTGTTTTTCATGTTTAAGTGGTTAATTCAGTATAATCAGCAGATGGACTATAATCTAATTTGTTTATAGGCCATGATTGTTTTAAACTAAAGTCATTAGTATCAATTAATAAATGTACTTTTCGGTGTCCACTTATTAAGTAAATAACAGCACAGCATTAGCTTATGACTTTCAAGCTTCATCTTACATACAATAAACATTCTTTTAACCGTTATGGCTACATTAAAAACTTTGGACAAGTCTGATTCCAGTTCCCATGACATTCTGTTCACTTTATGATTACAAGATGATTAAGTTATGCCAGTTGATTGCCATCAGCCATGAACAGGGTGATCCATGTGTCTATCAGCAGTAAATCATTGATTTACTGTTAATGAACTCCTACAATTAATTAACTTCAAGTAATTAGATGTGTGTGTTGTAGATTGCTTATTGAATAGATTGTGCTTAGCAGCGTTAGAGATGGAGAACTCTTAATGTCCTTACCAAGGCAGGATCATCGATCTTCGTAAATATGATAAAAGGCAACTAAACAAGAAGAGAACAAAATAACAAAATGTATTTTTGAGTAACAAGTGCAGTTATTCTGATTGTGACCTAGTAGACCTGAGTTAGAGATTTTCTGCTTCTGCTAAATCACATGTACTAGAAAGTCATCACAGTGGTACATCTGAACAACTAATTGCCATCAAAATGATTTAAACATTTGATCACTTTTTGTGTAACAACTTTTACTTGTATTTATGTTCTGTATGTTAAATCTAGCATATCTGCTCATTTCTAACGGATTTAATCATGGTTGACCATTTAGTAACTAAAAATGATGTTAATTGTATTTTCCCTGTAATTAAACAAATGACACTAGACAGCCTGTGTTGGGGTTGTGATTGGAAATATAAAAAATTTATAGTGGCCTTTTCTCACATAAGAGTGTGCCCATTGAAAATTTTCTCATGTCAACAGCAAAAATTTTGACATGGCACAGCATAGTAGAGAATGTCTTCACACATTTTCTCAAAGTGACAGCTACACCTATGAGGGAAGTATGTCATCCGTGGAAACCATCTATATAAAATTAATACGAATAGATGATTTGACATTTTCATTTTATGTAAAAACAAGACAATGTCAAAGTGTTAGGGTATCTTGAAGCAAGCACCGTATAATTGGATAAATAATAATTAAAAAAAAATATGTGTTAAATACAAATCGAGTCCTCTTAGATGACTAACAAAGATAGTGACTCTTCTGGTTATGACGTGTGTGGGCAAGAAGAGGTTGGTCCAGATGGTCGGTCCCCAGAAGTGACATTGGTGGAAGAGAGCTGTCAGTTTTCCTTTCTTTTATCACACAGCGCCAACCCCTGGATTGGCAGAGAATTACCATCACCAAAGCTCTTAAACTGTCTCCCATTTGCACGTGCATGACAGCATCGTAAGTGTTACTTCATTCCCTTTGCACATTTTCTCTGTGTCCAGATGGTTTGGGCTCTTCTCCTACAGGACATCATAAACACGGTGGGTGTATGTTAGGCCTGTTGGTCCTCTGTGACTTAGTGGATATGCGTGAGTGTTCCTTGAGATGGGCTGAAGACCAACATGATGGATGTCACAGTGTGATAGTTACACAAACATCTGTGTTGTATGGCTGCTCATTTAGAACAAGACAGGTGAAAATCACACAAGATGGTATATAAACAAGCCACTTTAAAATAAGAGTCACTGAAATACCCCAATAAAATACAAGATTGATTTAGATAAACGTCTTATTTGGGTTTTTTTTGGGTTTTTTTTTACAGATATGGATGAGTATTTAGCCCAGTTTCAAGGAGTCAGTTTGCCCCTCTCTGTTATTACAAATGGTAAAAACAATAATAAAAAGAGCAGAGACCTTGGATCTTGGAGGAAGGCAAACACAAGTCCTCGGAAGAAGACTACACAGTCCTGGAATAAACATGGAGGAAACAAAGAAGGTGATTCTTGTGCTTATGTCTGAGTATGTCAGAATAGTTTGAATAAGATAACATAGTTGGGTGTAGAATTAGTATCCTCCCACAAACCAGACATTCACACATACGTTGGCGCCTTTTAACACTGTAAGACATTTATAACTACAGATGAGACTTGAAGCTATAGTAGAGTGTGATGGGACTACAAAATAATAAACTCCACACGCCTGGCTAAGACAGCCATTCATAAGCAGAGGTGGCTTTGCGGATTGGTATCTGTGACTTGGCCCTTACCCAAAAGGCTATTAGCCACATGCAAACATCAATGAAACAAAGTATATGAGGGAGAAAATCACTAAGGTCAAAGTTTTAATACAAAGGTTATGGAAAATGAAAATGCATTTCATTCAGAACATTGTATTATGATTCTAAAATCAATTCAAACTTAATGTTAGATTTTTTAAATTGAGTGCTTTGCCATCTGTGCATTCCAAGAAGATGCAGTAGTAACATGTACTGTGAATACTAGACCATTACAATATCTTGAATAGATTCTTAAGTTTCATAAAAAAAGGTTCAATTTGAAAATATTCCTCAGTATCCATCACTAATGGCAGAGGTTGAGAGAGATGATTGTTCAAATGATGACAAATCTGACATTGATGCAAATTTAAAACAAATTGGAAATGTGGAGGCTGCTGGTCATGTTGAACCCCAATCAAAATAAACTGTCACAATGAATATAAGCCTATTTATAATAACAGCTAACTGTTACTAAAGGAGGATGTAAGCAGGATGTGTAAATCATAGTAATGTATTTAAAAGAATAAACAATGATATAATCCATAGAAAAAACACAGTAGTCATGAATCAATCAACATAGTGAAAGAATAGAGTTACAAATAAAAATGAATCAGTACTCTGGAATACAAAAAAGTATGTAAAAAAAGAAATTGACAATAAAAATAATAAACACATCTACAAAAGATGAAAACAATGAACTAATGACATGTATTAATTGATGTCTATCAATGAGCAAACATCTGCTAATACACATTGCTGACAAGTCTCTTTTAAAGTTTATCTCCTGCTTTTATCTGTCTTTTACACATTGGACTCCTGCAACAGTCCATCAACCTCCAGGGCCTAAAAATCTCAGGAGTCCTGTACAGCCTGGGCTAAGAAACTGTGAAGAACATCATAGATGTGTTTGAAGAAAATTATAACAGCTGAAGAATTCTAATAAAATGTTCTCTGAGGAGTCCCCCTATTAAATTTCATATTAACTTCTGTGTTTTGATTATGGTAAAGAAACACAAAAAAACAAACCATTCTGCCCCAAAATAAGGTCTAGCCGGCTTACAGTGCATCCAGAAAGTATTCACAGCGCATCACTTTTTCCACATTTTGTTATGTTACAGCCTTATTCCAAAATGGATTAAATTCATTTTTTTCCTCAGAATTCTACACACAACACCCCATAATGACAACGTGAAAAAAGTTTACTTGAGGTTTTTGCAAATTTATTAAAAATAAAAAAACTGAGATATCACATGTACATAAGTATTCACAGCCTTTGCTCAATACTTTGTCGATGCACCTTTGGCAGCAATTACAGCCTCAAGTCTTTTTGAATATGATGCCACAAGCTTGGCACACCTGTCCTTGGCCAGTTTCGCCCATTCCTCTTTGCAGCACCTCTCAAGCTCCATCAGGTTGGATGGGAAGCGTCGGTGCACAGCCATTTTAAGATCTCTCCAGAGATGTTCAATCGGATTCAAGTCTGGGCTCTGGCTGGGCCACTCAAGGACATTCACAGAGTTGTCCTGAAGCCACTCCTTTGATATCTTGGCTGTGTGCTTAGGGTTGTTGTCCTGCTGAAAGATGAACCGTCGCCCCAGTCTGAGGTCAAGAGTGCTCTGGAGCAGGTTTTCCTCCAGGACGTCTCTGTACATTGCTGCAGTCATCTTTCCCTTTATCCTGACTAGTTTCCCAGTTCCTGACGCTGAAAAATATCCCCACAGCATGATGCTGCCACCACCATGCTTTACTGTAGGGATGGTGCCAGGTTTCCTCCAAACTTGACGCCTGGCATTCACACCAAAGAATTCAATCTTTGTCTCATCAGACCAGAGAATTTTCTTTCTCATGGTCTGAGAGTCCTTCAGGTGCCTTTTGGCAAACTCCAGGTGGGCTGCCATGTGCCTTTTATTAAGGAGTGGCTTCCATCTGGCCACTCTACCATACAGGCCTGATTGGTAGATTGCTGCAGAGATGGTTGACCTTCTGCAAGGTTCTCCTCTCTCCACAGAGGACCTCTGGAGCTCTGACAGAGTGACCATCGGGTTCTTGGTCACCTCCCTGACTAAGGCCCTTCTCCCCCGATCGCTCCGTTTAGATGGCCAGCCATCTCTAGGAAGAGTCCTGGTGGTTTCAAACTTCTTCCACTTACGGATGATGGAGGCCACTGTGCTCATTGGGACCTTCAAAGCAGCAGAAATTTTTCTGTAACCTTCCCCAGATTTGTGCCTCGAGACAATCCTGACTCGGAGGTCTACAGACAATTCCTTTGACTTCATGCTTGGTTTGTGCTCTGACATGAACTGTCAACTGTGGGACCTTATATAGACAGGTGTGTGCCTTTCCAAATCATGTCCAATCAACTGAATTTACCACAGGTGGACTGCAATTAAGCTGCAGAGACATCTCAAGGATGATCAGGGGAAACAGGATGCACCTGAGCCTAATTTTGAGCTTCATGGCAAAGGCTCTGAATACTTATGTACATGTGCTTTCTCAGTTTTTTTATTTTTAATAAATTTGCAAAAACCTCAAGTAAACTTTTTTCACATTGTCATTATATGGGGTGTTGTGTGTAAAATTCTGAGGAAAAAAATTAATTTAATCCATTTTGAAATAAGGCTGTAACATAACAAAATGTGGAAAAAGTGATGCGTTGTGAATACTTTCCGGATGCACTGTATATTACCTAACCTCACGTAAACCATATTAATGAATATTTTATAGTGCTATCTCTGGGACTGGCCTGTAGTCATCTTCTGGGCTGATTGTCTTTCTTCATTCTCAGTAGAGCCCTTGTATTTTCCTCCTGGGCACCAATATAGTGCCATGGTGCATGTTTGGTCTGACATGCAAGTAAGAATTTCACTGCATGCATATGGATATACTGTATGAACAGCTTGACAGGAGGTTGACCAAAAAAATATTACCTTAGTGGCATGGAGGTTTCGTGGCTCTCGCTTTGGTTTTCCCTCCTGGCCTGGTCACTATCTTGGTGCTCTCCCATTTACACCCACATCACAGACATGTTACTGAATGCTGATCTATCCAGGGTTGGCTGCCTCCATGTGCCCAATACTGTAGACATAAACACTGGCCACTAGTAGACATATAATGAAAAAAAAAATTGTTTTAGAAACTGTTGAATTAAACTTGATAAAACAACAATAGAATGTTTATAAATATATTATAGTGAAATGTACAATAACAGAATATCCCAAATAGATTTAAAATCTATGATGATGGGATTTTCTTAGGTTTGGAAGGTGGAATGTTTTTTAAACATTATACTAAGAATCTTAGTAAAAATTGTCTATTTTTCTTTGCAGGCGCTTTGCTGGAGAGAAGCCTCAGCCGATCAAATCTTCATTCACACCAGTGAGATCCTAATCTTATTTATACTATTTTATTCATTTGCAATTCAATGTAGACAGAATAGTTTCATATTACTGTAAAACTGAAGTGTTCAACTCTGCATTTATCTTTTATGTAATAAACATGTTATGCATTGATCTTACCTTTTATAGATAATTTGGTTCTAAGCTTCAGTCGGCCCTAATGTTTGGCCAGTGAGTTTTGAGTTGCTTCCTCAAAATACAATTAGGTCCATAAGGTCAGCATTAATTCTGTTTAGCAAAAACATTGTATGAGCCATTTCGAAAAGATAGCAATTTATATACATGGTCCCTCCCATTTTCAGGGGCTCAGAATTGGACAAACTAACATCATCATAAATAAAATAGTCATTTTCAATATCCATCCATCCATCCATCCTTTTCCGCTTATCCGAGGTCGGGTCGCGGGGGCAGCAGCTTGAGCAGAGATGCCCAGACTTCCCTCTCCCCGGCCACTTCTTCTAGCTCTTCCGAGAGAATCCCAAGGCGTTCCCAGGCCAGCCAAGAGACATAGTCCCTCCAGCGTTGGGTCCTGGGTCTTCCCCGGGGCCTCCTCCCGGTTGGACGTGCCCGGAACACCTCACCAGGGAGGCGTCCAGGAGGCATCCTGATCAGATGCCCAAGCCACCTCATCTGACTCCTCTCGATGCAGAGGAGCAGCGGCTCTACTCTGAGCCCCTCCCGGATGACTGAGCTTCTCACCCTATCTTTAAGGGAGAGCCCAGACACCCTGCGGAGGAAACTCATTTCAGCCGCTTGTATTTGCGATCTCGTTCTTTTGGTCACTACCCATAGCTCATGACCATAGGTGAGGGTAGGAACATAGATCGACTGGTAAATTGAGAGCTTCGCCTTGCGGCTCAGCTTCTTTTTCACCACTACAGACCGATGCAGAGCCCGCATTACTGTGGATGGCGCACCGATCCGCCTGTCGATCTCACGCTCCATTCTTCCCTCACTCGTGAACAAGACCCCGAGATACTTGAACTCCTCCACTTGGGGCAGGATCTCGCTACCAACCCTGAGAGGGCAGTCCACCCTTTTCCGGCTGAAGACCATGGTCTCGGATTTGGAGGTGCTGATTCCCATCCCAGCCGCTTCACACTCGGCTGCGAACCGATCCAGAGAGAGTTGAAGATCACGGCCTGATGAAGCAAACAGGACAACATCATCTGCAAAAAGCAGTGACCCAATCCTGAGTCCACCAAACCGGACCCCCTCAACGCCCTGGCTGCGCCTATAAATTCTGTCCATAAAAGTTATGAACAGAATCGGTGACAAAGCCCTTATCAGGGGGTCCAGTACCCCATACTCTCGGAGTACCCCCCACAGGATTCCCCAAGGGACACGGTCGAATTCCTTTTCCAAATCCACAAAACACATGTAGACTGGTTGGGCAAACTCCCATGCACCCTCTAGGACCCTGCTAAGGGTGTAGAGCTGGTCCACTGTTCCGCGACCAGGACGAAAACCACACTGTTCCTCCTGAATCCGAGGTTCGACTATCCGATGGACCCTCCTCTCCAGGACCCCCGAATAGACTTTTCCAGGGAGGCTGAGGAGTGTGATCCCTCTGTAGTTGGAACACACCCTCCGATCCCCTTTCTTAAAGAGGGGGACCACCACCCCGGTCTGCCAATCCAGAGGCACTGTCCCTGATGTCCATGCGATGTTGCAGAGGCATTTCAACCAAGACAGTCCTACAACATCCAGAGCCTTGAGGAACTCCGGGCATATCTCATCCACCCCCGGGGCCCTGCCACCAAGGAGTTTTTTGACCACCTCGGTGACCTCAGTCCCAGAGATGGGGGAGCCCACCTCTCATTTTCAATATTTGGTTGAAAATCCTTTATAGTCAATGACTACCTGAAGTCTGGAACCAAGGTCATCTCCAGGTCCTGGGTTTCCACCAAAGTGATAATTTGCCAGGCCTTTACTGTAGTTGTCTTCAGGTGCTGCTTGTTTGTTGGACTTTCTGTCATCAGTTTTGTCTTCAGCAAGTGAAATGCATGTCCAATTGGGATGAGGCCAGCTGATTGACTTGGACATTGAAGAAAATTCCACTACTTTGCATTGATAAGCACTTGGTTTACTTTCACAGTTTGTTTTGGCTCATTGTCCATCTGTACTGTGAAGCATCACCCTGTTAGTTTTGCAGCATCTGTCTGAATTTGAGCAGATAGCATAGTCCTGTATGCTTCAGAATTCATACTGCTACTTCTACCAGCAGTCATATCATCAATGAACACCAGAGACCCTGTTCCATTGGCAGTCACGCATGCCCATGCCATAACACTGCCTCCACCATGTTTCATGAGGTGTTCCTTCTCTTCTCTATATTCTTCTCTATCCATCATTCTGGTACATATTTTAATTTAATTTGTCCAAAGAAAATTGTTCTGGAAGTGGACTGTTTTTTTTTTAATATTTTCAGGCAACGTCTAATCTGTCCTTCCTATGCTTGAGGATTACCAATGGTTTGCACTTTGTGATCTCCTTTCATGAAGTCTTCTGTTGACTGTAGACTTTGGCAATGATAGGTCTACCCTCCCAGAGAGTGTTCTTGGTTTGGCTAAGTCTCGTGAATTGTTTTTTTTTCACCAAGGAAGATCATCTAGTACAGTTGTCTTCCATGGTTGTCCAGGCCTTCTAGTGATTTGGTTGATTTGACCACTACTCATGTTTCTGCTGTCTCTCTAAAGGGTTTTTTTTGTTTTCTGTGCCTAATGATGGACAGCTCTTTGGAACTCATATTGCGAGGTTTACAAATGCAAATTCCACACTTGGAATCAATTCTAGACCTCCTTCATGCTTAATAGCTAATGAAATAATGAGGGAACTGCACCCACCTGGCTATGTAACAGCTTGTCAGTCAAATATCCAGATATTTTTGAGCCCCTGGAAATGGGGCAGCTATGATGAAAAATGGCTGTCATTCTTACAGTAAATGGCTCATATGATATTTTTGTTAAACCCCTTAAATTAAAGCTGAAAGTCTAAACTTCAATCACATAATGATTACTTTATTTCAAATCCATTGTGGAGGTGTATAGAGCCATTATTATGAAAATTGTGTCATTGTCCAAATACTTATTGACCTAACAGTATGTCTCGGTTATCAATGCTAATGCATGGGTTTTAATTTCATCTCCATTGGTGTCCCGTGTCCCTGTTTGATTTCAACAGACAGTCCATGTTTTCTCTGTGTTCATGTGAGTTTCTTCTGTGACTTTGGGGCTGTATAATATCAGTTGGTGACTCCGATGTGAATGGCCCTTGTGAAGGACTGACATTGTTCCCAAAGTTTCCACTTTATTGAGGCCATTAATTTGTGGTTTTCAAAACTGATGAGACTGCATGGCTCTTATTATCACTCAGTCATAAATAATAGTATGAGAATTTTGTTTCTTTCACTGTTGTTCAATGACCTGATTGTGGTAGCATATGCTGTGACTTTAAGTGTGACATGATAATGCTGGGCTTAATGGCCTGGTCTCATCAAAATTTCTTATATATTTAATTAAAAGTAAACAGACACATGTAATACACTCTATAAGATATGAATAATTTATTGATTCTTCTGAGATGTATTAATGGGCATCTCTGATAAGAGATACTAGTTATACAGGAAAGAATGTTTTGAGTGAGTATCGAACCTTCAAGAGTTTACCGGGGTAGGACATCAGATGGGTGGCATAAAGTTTTCTGTATAACTCAAATAAGAAATGAAACAACACTAGCAGTGCTAGAGGTCCTGCACATGCTGGTGTAGAAATACAGGGGCTGGTAGAGAGTGCACATATGCTGGACTCCAGTACAGGTGACATAACGAAAGAGATGCCTGATAGAGGCATGTAGGCAACCCGCTTGTGCCTGACTCAAACAGAAGAAAACCGCACAACAAAGGACAAGCAAGAGAACACAAGGCCTCCTGGAGTCATGAATTGGTCTTTGTTTTTATTCTTAGCTGTATATTCTGTTTTACAGTCTTTTCCTTGGCCTGTAATAACAATTGGAGTTTTAAAATAATTTGGGGTTTTAGAGGTCAAGGACTTTAATGGTTGGATCTGTTTTTTTATTTTTTGAAATATGTCTTCCCATGGTACCATTTTGTTGCACTGTAGATACTTGTTGTTTGCAATGCAGGGTTGCAAGGTTGTTGCTAGGCAAGATATCCGGGAACGTGCGACGTGTGATAGTATAAAGCCCAGCATCATTCACTCCTTTACTGTCTGAGTTTGTGACTAATTCAGTACTTGAAACTCAAGCATCATCATTTTTAAGATCTCATTGACTATAAATTGTTTTCTGTGCTTTGAATTTGATTTATTTCTTGTGTTTTGGTGTAGGCTACTGCGATATTCTGGTATTCAACTCTCTCGCTACGACTCTTGACCTATGATTTTGTCTTACTGTAGTGGTGACACTGTGCAGAGAGAGATCAACTGATCTCATAAGGAGACACGCCACTCACAGTGTTCAGAGATGACCTCTGCGTAGTTGATTGATGGACTTCTCAATTTAGCTCACTATGCAAAGCACTCATGTCTGAGCCAGAAATCGCGGGTTTCGACTCACTACCAGCAGTTCGCCACAGAGCAAATCTTCGAACTGAGACACTCTCATCCAGGCCATTGTTTATTTGTATCAAGTTCTCCCGGCATTGATTGACACTCACTATTACTACCACTTTAAGTCTCCTGGCTTCATCATACTTAAAACTACTGTTGCCCTGTGCAGTCATTACCCCGGTTGCTACTGGACACACTTAGGTTATGGCATGGTGTTCTCCTTTTAATAGACTGAGTGGCTTGGCCGTGTCCTGTGAACCCAGGCTCTTTAAGAGCAACTAAAGGCTCAGGGACACAAGGGACTAATAGAGGGATTTCTACCCGGGTGCCTCTACACCAAAATTATGGCAACCCTGTCCCCAGATGGGATTACATTACTTGATTGTAAATGGCCCCAGCAGGGAGTTTAAATCAATCATGTGGCAAAAGGTCTAGTTGAGATTCTAATGGAGAGAAGAACTGGAACTAGGTCATAATTGTGGGTAAAAGTGGCCAGCCTATGGTTTGTTTTTCGGACGAAGGATTGCTTGGTTAGTAATGTAAGTAAGGAAGCTACCAGATTGACAGGGGGGATTTGCACCCATAAATAGATTGGCGCAGAGTGGCTGTAGTGTTCTGGTTATTTTACTATTGCATTTTGACTGTTTATCCTTCCCTTTTGTGAGTTTGAGAAAAAAACACAATTTTTTTATACTTCAGGAACGCTTGGTATCAATTCTCAATGAAGAAGGTTGTCATGAGTTGCCTTTGCCTGTCAGTGGAAATCCTCTGATTCTTTTTGCCTTCCTCTCTGGAAGTCTTCCTTTACTAATCTGAACCCTTTTAAGTTTTCATTGGTGAAGATCAATCTGGCTGTCTTTAAATGGAGGGATGTACAGCATGTCTGAGCACAGATGTTCTCTGGTCCTGGCTGCAACCCTAATCTTTTCTCTTCTACCTCTTAAGAAGGATGGTGCTTCCCTCATTTGCTAGTCCTCATGGGCCTCTTTGTTCTTTTGTTGTAGCTCTCAATTTATATGCAGCAGAGTTGGGTTGGGTTTTGGGTTATAGAGCCGGGGGTGGAAGCACAGCGTTGGGCTTTACCTTACTGTAATTCCTGTTCTCCCTTAAAGTGCTGGCATTGTATTTCAACAGAAATTTCTTCACATTCAAAAAAAATAGATACAAGATTGAAACGTGATATGATTTTTGTGAGACAGGGTTCTTTTCAAAGAGAAAGAACTGTTTATTTTTAAGTCCATATAGTTTTAAAGTACACTGAGTTCAAAAATCCAGTAGAGGTCAGCAAAGCCTCATTACAAGCAAGAATAGAAAAGGTTGCCTAAAGGCACTGTAGCCACATTGTGAACTTGACTTGGTAACACTGTCAGGATAAAAAATTGTTTATACATATCTATATATATAACACTATATATAAAACATTTATGTATATAAAAATGTATATGAAAAATAGATTTGTTTTTTTTTCAGTCATATAACCCACAGAAGCGAATGAAGGGTGCCCTGCACGTTTGTAAGCTCAGGAACTTCTTAGTTTCCTTCTAGTTGATGAATATGGCGCCACTATTATTTGTGGCCATGATTCTGCTATGTCAGTGGCATCAATGGCAGCAAATTAAGGTTTCTGGTCAGTAGATGTCTAATACGGTAGATGCCTGGATTTGCTGAGTAGAAATACTGGTTTTTCGTTTCACTTGAGCTTTTAAAGTTAGAATCATGCAAATCATTAACCTAAAGCTTTTAGATGAATTGGTTGAAATTCAAATGTTGGATTTAAAATTGTAATAGGAAAAGCTGGAAATAATTTTGCAGCCCAGACAAGCATATTTCATTTTAGTCTTAGAATTTCTCAGGTTTTGTTTCCAAACCAGTTTCTACTAAAGAGCCTTTTACAAGTATTTTGTAATTTCTATTTTTATTTAGTCAATTCAGAATTGTCCTACTGAATTGGTATTTTTTTTTTGTATCCATAAGAGAAGTCAAGCAAAATGAAACCTTTTATTGGCTAACTGAACAGATTGCGAAATGCAAGCTTTCGAGGCAGCTAAGGCCCCTTTTTCAGGCAAGATGTACCCAGAAATGCCTCTGTTTTCCTTACCCTGCTTTATAAGATTTTTCTAGCTGTGACAGGGTGAGGATCGCTGCTTGGCTCGGTTGACAGGAGCCAGTGATTTGGTTTGGGCATGTAGTAAGAATGAGCCTTGGGTGCCGTCCTTCTGGCTCTGGCTCTGTCACTGGATGAAGACCCCGGACATGGTGAAAGGGTCACATCTCTTAACTGGCCAGGGAGCATCAAGAATTTCCTAGGATGGGTTAGAAGAAGTTGAGGTATACATGGCATATTACCAGTGAAGTCTCTGTCAAGATAAGTGGAGGGAGACTGAAGTGAGGAGATTTATTTTGAAATATTTTGATTATTTATGCCATTACTCACTAATGAGCATAGTGACGTAACCCGCTCCTCAGTATCAGTTTTCATTTGCACTTGTTTCTTCAGCATTTATTATTTTGCTCTATTTTGATACAACTACAAGAGCAAATTCTATAGAAAAACTAGATTAAAAAGTATACAATTGAAGAGACTTTTTTTAGTATAAAGCAATAATACAAAAATGCAAATCCTTGTGAATTACAAACAAACATGAACCATGCAGTTTGAAATCTTTTGGAGTAAAGAGTGGTAACAGAAAATTCCAGCATACAGAAGCAATTTAAATAAAAGTCAGAATGGGGATTCATTTGCCCCTCGATGATGGCAAGTTGTCCAGGCCCCAAGGCAGCATATGTATTAGCATAACTCGAAGCACTGGATCAACAGAGATAAACCATACATTTTGTCATTCTTTCGTGCATTGGATGTTATCCTCCATTAGGGGGTGTGTGTGTGGCATACCAGTACAAATGAGATACCGGTAGAAATTTTTATTGCAGAGGAAGACAGCAAGTAGCCACGTTTGTTACTTGTCGCAAAAGAGACAGCACATGGTGGGGAGTGGATGCTCCATTACCTTCTGGCACAACCGGCACTTCTTGTGATGCACAACCACAATTCTCTTCCCTCATCACGCGTCTGAAACTGTTTACAATCAGAAATTTGGACTTTGAAGAGGACCCCTGCCTCTAATCACCTATTTACCTGCCCCCTTTCACATTCTGAAATTATTTTTAGATCTGATCATGCCTTCATACTTTTAAAAGGGCTGTTCCCCAACTTCTGTAATCATTGAAGAAGCAGGTAAAATGCAGAGAACATACAGTAGGCTACTGGTTATTTGTTCCACTTCAAACACTGATGATAAAATAGCCCTGGATTAACCATTAAGCAAAATAAGTACAGTACATACTTAGAACATTAAAGGAAATGGAGCACCACAGAATTAAAAAAATAGGAGGAATTAAGTATAAAGTTGTAAGCAGGCAACATTAAGCATTATTTTTACATCTTTTGATCCGTGTATGTTGAAATGTTGTATAAATTCAAACTCTGAAAGCAATGGAGTAGTAGACATTTTGTCTCATGCAAATAAATAATGATGATTCTTAATTAGTATCTCTTTTTAAAAAATTCTCCACCAACACCAATTTCTGTTAAATATCATGTGACAAGTATGATAGCTGTCTTTAGTTGGCTGTATTGTAGGATTTGGTTTAATAGCGTCTGCTGAAGCAGTTTTTAGACAATGGAGATCAGTCTTGTCTGGCTTGTCTTTATATAACTCTATTCATGTTCATAAAGATGTTTTGAAAGGCAATATTAAAGTCTAGTTAAGATTGCTTGTTTTTGTTCAAAAGGGGAACCAAATGAATTGGGAAGAATAGCTCTTTGAATAATTATTTTTTATTGTCAAACTTGTTTCATTTTGTACATTACAGAATATACAGTACACAGTTTCAAAGATGATGTGTCATTTTAATGGTATGTGCCATATATGTTTATTTATTCCTTGATTGGATCTTGTTTTTTTATTTTACACAATAAAGGTATTTTAAATTTAATTAGATTAATTAGATCAGCTGACTCAAATAATTTTTTCAAACAACAACTTCAAACTAATTTATTCAGGAAAACATTTAATTTACCCTGACATTCTGACCCTTTTTTCAGCTTTCCTCTCTGTCTAGGTGCCCAGGATGATTTGCATTTCTACCACAAATTATGTTATTTGTTCAAGCTTTTCTTGTAGTATTCATATTTTTGTAGTTATATTATGGTTTATTGTCGGTTATTCTAATTAAAGGCTTTGTGTTTCCTATACTGTATATCTTTATTGATGTTGTTTTGTATCCAATGTGTATTTTTTTATCTTTAATTGAATTTATTTAAAGCGTGTTACAGTCCATGAAATCAAGTCAAACGTAACAAAACTAAATTCAATTCACTCCTCACCCATGAGAAAGAGAGGAAGGCCAACAGCCAGAGTAAAATTTTTGAGAGTAGTAAAGAGGGAAAGGAGTCCTTCTCCCCAATATAAATATTTATTCTAAAATGCTATTGATTATATCCTGTCAGGTTTTAAAAAGTTTTGTACAGATCCTCTAAGAGAGAATTTGATTTTTTCCAGTTTGAGATAGTATATAACATCAGTTTCCCACTGACTTGAAAGAGGTCTGTTAGGATTCTTCCAGTTGAGCAAGATAAGTTTACGTGCCAATAGTGTAGTGAAGGCAATTACAGTTTGTTTGTCCTTCTCCACTTTAAGCCCATCCTGGAGTACACCAAACACAGCTGTTAATGGGTTAGGAGGGATTGTGACTCCAAGGCTGTCTGAGAGGCATTTAAAGATTTTGGTCCAAAATGATGTTAGTTTGGTGCAGGCCCAAAACATGTGACGCAGTGAGGCTGGAACTTGATTGCAGTGTTCGCAGGTTGGATCTTGCCCTGGAAACATTTTGGACAATTTTAAACAAGATAGATGTTCTTGATAAAAATTTTAAGTTGAATAATTGAATGCTTTGTGCATATGGAGCTTGAGTGAATTCTGTGCATGGCTGCCTTCCACTCCTTTTCTGAAATGTTAAGTAAGAGATCCTTTTCCCACTGCACTCTGGGATCTTCCGATGTACAGTGGTGTGAAAAACTATTTGCCCCCTTCCTGATTTCTTATTCTTTTGCATGTTTGTCACACAAAATGTTTCTGATCATCAAACACATTTAACCATTAGTCAAATATAACACAAGTAAACACAAAATGCAGTTTTTAAATGATGGTTTTTATTATTTAGGGAGAAAAAAAATCCAAACCTACATGGCCCTGTGTGAAAAAGTAATTGCCCCCTTGTTAAAAAATAACCTAACTGTGGTGTATCACACCTGAGTTCAATTTCCGTAGCCACCCCCAGGCCTGATTACTGCCACACCTGTTTCAATCAAGAAATCACTTAAATAGGAGCTGCCTGACACAGAGAAGTAGACCAAAAGCACCTCAAAAGCTAGACATCATGCCAAGATCCAAAGAAATTCAGGAACAAATGAGAACAGCAGTAATTGAGATCTATCAGTCTGGTAAAGGTTATAAAGCCATTTCTAAAGCTTTGGGACTCCAGCGAACCACAGTGAGAGCCATTATCCACAAATGGCAAAAACATGGAACAGTGGTGAACCTTCCCAGGAGTGGCCGGCCGACCAAAATTACCCCAAGAGCGCAGAGACGACTCATCCGAGAGGTCACAAAAGACCCCAGGACAACGTCTAAAGAACTGCAGGCCTCACTTGCCTCAATTAAGGTCAGTGTTCACGACTCCACCATAAGAAAGAGACTGGGCAAAAACGGCCTGCATGGCAGATTTCCAAGACGCAAACCACTGTTAAGCAAAAAGAACATTAGGGCTCGTCTCAATTTTGCTAAGAAACATCTCAATGATTGCCAAGACTTTTGGGAAAATACCTTGTGGACTGATGAGACAAAAGTTGAACTTTTTGGAAGGCAAATGTCCTGTTACATCTGGCGTAAAAGGAACACAGCATTTCAGAAAAAGAACATCATACCAACAGTAAAATATGGTGGTGGTAGTGTGATGGTCTGGGGTTGTTTTGCTGCTTCAGGACCTGGAAGGCTTGCTGTGATAGATGGAACCATGAATTCTACTGTCTACCAAAAAATCCTGAAGGAGAATGTCCGGCCATCTGTTCGTCAACTCAAGCTGAAGCGATCTTGGGTGCTACAACAGGACAATGACCCAAAACACACCAGCAAATCCACCTCTGAATGGCTGAAGAAAAACAAAATGAAGACTTTGGAGTGGCCTAGTCAAAGTCCTGACCTGAATCCAATTAAGATGCTATGGCATGACCTTAAAAAGGCGGTTCATGCTAGAAAACCCTCAAATAAAGCTGAATTACAACAATTTTGCAAAGATGAGTGGGCCAAAATTCCTCCAGAGCTCTGTAAAAGACTCATTGCAAGATATCGCAAACGCCTGATTGCAGTTATTGCTGCTAAGGGTGGCCCAACCAGTTATTAGGTTCAGGGGGCAATTACTTTTTCACACAGGGCCATGTAGGTTTGGATTTTTTTTTCTCCCTAAATAATAAAAACCACCATTTACAAACTGCATTTTGTGTTTACTTGTGTTATATTTGACTAATGGTTAAATGTGTTTGATGATCAGAAACATTTTGTGTGACAAACATGCAAAAGAATAAGAAATCAGGAAGGGGGCAAATAGTTTTTCACACCACTGTATATTTGATTTTGTTCTGCTTTTTCCTTGTTGTCCATTTTGAACTTCTTTAACACTAGAATTACCAGAGTCTACGAAAAAACTCGTAGATCCGGCCCACCTTAAAACCGTTCTCACCTCTCTTTTGTCTTCTAAATGTGCCGATTAAGAGGAGCAGCGAGCAGCCGGCTATTCCATCCCCCACCGTCGCAGAACGTTCACTAAGTTTTCCCAGCTCATGCCTTGTTTGATTATCTGGGAGTGACTGAACTGCTGGAGTTTTAGAATGAAAATAATAGATCGCTATTTGGAATACATGCATTTCATGCGTGTTCCGTTTCTACAGTAATCTGTGTAAACACATTGCTAAAACAGAAACTTTTTCATATTTTAGTAATAAATGTTACAAAATGTAGGCATAAACTATAGAATCTGTGAAGCCTGAAGTCCAAACATCAAATAAACATTTTCACAAAAGGTTCAAGGATGCTACAACAGCTTCCGTGGCTTAACGCTACGGTTTGCTGACTTGGGGCACAACAGCCCTGTCGTGCTATAGAGACGTGAGTTCGATTCTCAGCTTTGAAGAAAGTGGTTTTTTTTTTTTTTTCCTCAAACAGTCATTAAATTTATAAATTGGTATGCACTGTAAATCGTTATCTTTAAAATGTCAATCGCGGTTATTTCTGTTGATTAGTCATGCTTTTTTACTTAGAGTCAGAACAGGGGCTTTTTCTGCTTATTCAGCTTCTGATCTGACTCAAACAGCGCCAGTATAACTTCACACCCGATCTGACACTGTTCATTTTCAAATAATATTGCATTACTTCGACGATGTTTTCTGATTGGTACTATTCGCGTCATAAAATGATTTCTTCAAAACGTCACATATATTTGTCTCTTTCTTTTTTTAAAATGTGCGTTGTAGCACGCAGCAACTGGCCACCTGCATGTTCTCGTGCACACTGAATAAGACAGCGCTATATGCAATCAGATTCAAATGTTAACAGTTATATAGCACAGAATGGAAATCAGCAGTTCTTAGCATTGCACCACGCAAGCTGTCATATCAACCGCCTACTGTAACTTGCTTTCTTTTTTCTTCGGTTATAGTCTTGAATAAAAGTGCACTTGTTTTGTTATACTTTTACATCAACATATGTTCCTGTGTTTGAGCTACATGGGCATGCTCAAAAAATACACGTATAATGCCACGAAAAGTGCATGCAGACACTTCAGTTCGCAAGCATTGGTACGACAATGCAGTCACAAGTACACTGCAGAGCTTTAGCGCGTCTTTATGTGAAAACAGCAGTGTCAGATGGGGAGTGTCTGATGATTGCATATAGCGCTGAAGTTACTGCTCTTTACTATGCTTTCCTCTGCATGTCCGGGAGTACAAAAGAAACAGCATACAGCAACACGTGGGGACTGGCAATATTGGGGGAAAAAAACACGCGGTCGTATGTATCGTGATACACTGCAGAACTATAGCGCATCTTTATGTAAAAACCGCAGTGTCAGGTGGGGGGGCGGTAGGGAAGTATCCTGAACGCGACTGAGACAATGAAAAGTGAATTTTAAAAAAAAAATAAAGCTAACCTTTACAAATATCATAAATTACACCGGCTGTTACAGACTGAAATCAAATGTATCTTTTTATTCTAAAATAGTGAAAATAAGAACACTTCTCAAAATGGAGTTGTGCAGGATCGAACTCACGACCTTTGGATTCCCAGTCAGCAACTGATACTGTTGCGCCACGGAAGCAGTGATAGCTAATGTGTGTCAAAGTCGCACACTAAGACGGCTTTTTTTGGTGGTGGCTTTTTTTTTGGTACCTTTTGTGAAAGTGTTTCTTTGATATTTGGACTTCAGGCTTCATACATTATATAGTTTATGCCTACATTTTGTCATTTGCTACTAGAATATTGTAAACCGTTTCTGTTTTAACAATGTGTTTACACAGATTACTGTAGAAATGCAACACATATGAAATGCGTGTGTTCCAAATAACAATCTATTATTTCTACTCTAAAACTCCACTTCACTCCCAGATAATCAATCAAGGCATGAGCTGGGAAAAGCCTGTTTACGTTCTAAGTCGGTGGGGGAATGGAATAGCCGGCTGCTGGCAGCTTGTCTTTATCAGTACATTTAGATGACAAAAGACGCTGGCAGAGAGGTGAGAACAGTTTTAAGAAGCGATTTAAGGAGGGCCGGATATACGAGTTTTTTCGTAGGCTCTGGTAATTCTAGTGTTAAAGAGCTTTGAGCATGAGAAAGTTGGTATATAAATAAAATGTAGCATTATTTTTATTGTTACTTTAGTTGATTAAAATGCTCCTCATGAATAGAAACTTCACAATTGAACTGCCCTATGCAACTGGGCTAACAGAAGCACCTAAACTGGATTCAGTCTGAAAAGTATCTGCACATTGATATAAATATTTGGCCATACCGCCCACCCCTATTCTCTATGGCGAAGTTCTTAGACCAGCTGGGCAAGTGTGGTTGATACAGAGAACCTGAACAGCTGACAGCTCTCCACTTCTTATACTTTATTCAATTCTCTCTGAATTTTCTGGTACCTCAAAAGACTGATCATCTCAGTGTTATCTTAAAAGTTCATAGAGTATGTATTCAGCAGACCTCTATTTCACTCTGCAGCTAATCTGTTCACTTTTTGTGCTTTCAGAATACTTCTTTTAGGCCTATAGTGTAGCACCCAGACTTACAGTATGCATCTCTTAAGTGTCCCTTCAGGAAAGTGGGTTTGCATGGCTGAGCAGAAGTTTATTCAAATTCATTTCACTTTATTCATACAGTTTGGAAAGTGTGTGTACCTTTTTTCTTTTTGCTCCTCAGGGAATATCAGACCTCTACCCACATTACCCATTCAGTCTTTGCATTGTAAAAGGCTGGTTTCTGTCCTGGAGCTCTGTGGACTGTTAGGAAGCCTATGGTGTTGCATAAAAAAGCAGAGGGACAATGTCAGCTTTTTGGGACAAGCCAGGAGCTGGATGGAAGCAGAATGCTTTCTAACATGCATTCTGCACTATTAATTGAAACTTAGTCATATGAAATGTGTGAAGTTTGTTAAACCACGTTGAATTTCATTTAAAAAACGACTTTTTATTTATGTTTTACTTTTGTTTTAATACATGTTTTTATCTTTGCTACTGAGGATGATTGAACAGTGTAGTTGTGCTGCAATGCTGTGTGTGTTGAGCTAGATGATGGCTTAGTATGAGGTAGTATGGATTAGTTACAGGCGTGTCATGCAGGCCATGCCTTGCTACTGGTAAAATGGAAAAGGTTTGGATCCTTCACGATCCATAGTGTAGTGATCAAGTTCATTAAGTGGATATATGGATAGAAAAATTCAGTACCAACTAAATTCATGTCGATTGTAAGAGATAAAAAAAGTCCTATAAGAATAATCTTTTGTCTTGTTTCATAGATCTCTAGATTATGACCTGACAAGAGTTTCAAGACTGGATCAGAGTTTCTCTGTTTGTTCTGATGATGAAAATGACTTGATGCAAGAACTTCAGAGCATGTGTTCCAGCAAGTCTGAGCCAGACATAACCAAGGTATGCTGCACTGTGCTGTATGTTTACACCAAAGATAACAAGAAAAACATTTTTCAGACCCTTGCTTAGCAGTCTTATATATCATGGGTCATATGACATGTGCATCATGTGAATTTAAACAGTACAGCAATGTATCAACCATTTCTCTCTAAAGTGACAATAAATAGGAATAAATGAAAATGAATAACCCAGAGAAACAAAGATAAACATAGTAAACAAATTAATGACACGTTCCTGACATTATTTGTCAAAAGCAGTCAAATACTGTATATCAATACTTCAGTTGGCTGTTGACTTTCACTCCAACAGCTGGCATTTTGCGGTCTAAAGCTATTTCTTGAAAATCTGGCTTCAGTGAAGACACCTGATGAACTGTGTTGAATATCCTGACCCATGGGTGCTTGTCCTTAATACAGTAAGCCTGCTGGATGGCGTGGCCAAAAAAACATCAAGTTGAGTTTTGAAAGTCACTAAAGTGTTACTGTCTACCACACTACTTGGTAGCTTATTCCAAGTGTCTATCGTTCTTTGTGTAAAGAAAAACTTCCTAATGTTTCTGCAAAATTTACCCTTGACAAGTTTCCAACTGTGCCCCCGTGTGTCATTTTAAAATAACAGTCTCGATCCACTGTACTGATTCCCTTCATAATTTTTAACGCTTCAGTCATGTCTCCTCTTAATCTTGATTTGCTTAAACTGAAACATTAAATTGAACATATTTACTGACGTTAAATTTCATGTGCCAAAAATCTGCCCAAGCCTGTTTGCTGTTCATGACCCTCTGTAATGATCCAACAGATTCTAGAGTATCTGCCAGTTCACATATCTTGGTTTTCTCTGCAAAGTTAACCAGCTTGTTATTTATGTTCCTATTCAAATCTTTTATAGTTTGCGGCTTTCCCTGGGGTCTGTTGCCTTGAGCACTGTAACGTCTTTGGGAAGGTGAGACTTGTCCAGCAGCAAACAGCTATCTTGTGGTATTCAGAAACATCTCCTCCTCCAAACTATTTTGTGCTCTCTTTTTGGTTTTCATGGATGGAGACAAAGCTTTGAGAACGAGCTAGTACAAAAATAATGCATACCAACCACAAGACATGAAAGGTTCTTAAAGAAGGGAGTTCTTATCCTGTTTGTGCAACAGTCCAGTTCTGATGGCCAAAAACACCCATGGCAGTTGCTGGTCTTTCTAGAGCACAGAGTTCATAGCAAGCACAGGTTGGTTTTGCTTCAGAGTGTCTCCTTGTCTTTGCAAAACCTGTAGAGGCGTCACTTTGTCTTGTTTAGCAATGCCCTAATTTCTAGAGAGTTCAGCCTTAAGTCCAGATGTTGGCCACTTTTCAGGCTATGCAAGTTACAACACAGACTTCTGTTTCAAGGCTTTCCTCAAAGGCCTTGATAAAGTGGGTGCAGCAACATTCTTTTGGCTTAAGGGTGAATCCCATACTCGAGGACATCAGTGAAAATTAAGGGGAAGTGCGATTAAAACTGAAGCAATGAAACATTTCTTTGTGCAAAGAGTTGTGGGACCCTAGAACAAATTACCGAGACATGTAGTTGAAGCAGAAACCTGGACAGCCTTTAAGAAGAACCTGGATGAGATATTAGGACAGCTTAGCTATTAGCTCCCCGTGACCATGTGTTAGGATATAGCGGGTTGGATAATGGATGGATGGATAGCTATTAGCTAAACAGACAGGCTTGATGGACTGAATGGTTTGCTCTCATTTGTCAGATTTCTTATGTTCTTTCATCCGTTTTGGAATGCAGCTTGGAAAAGGGAAGACGGAATAGAAAATGTTTACTAATTTCAGAGGAAATTTTCTTCCCTAAAATGGTTTACATATCTTTTAGATGTAAATCTTTTTAAAAGATCTGTGCAGCTAGAAAACCACATACAAAATGTCAATTAACATGATATCGGATTGTATAAGTAGCAGGAGTGATGTGCTAACAAAATAACTTGGTTGATAACTTGCTGGTAGGTGCAATGGAAGTACACTCCGTTGCATGGCTGCACTTGGGCCCTAATTTGGAACCCTGAGGTAGTTTGTCATGTGCTGTGTGCAGCAATGCACTGTATCAGTACATGCTCCTCATCTCTTCCTCCTCCTCTTCCTCCTTGACTACCATTCAAGATGGTCTACTTTTTAACTTAACATGGAATATGTGAGAAGCCATAACAAATAGGGTGATTGTACTGTTATGTAAATAGCAGTACCAGTACATGGTTAATCCAAAGGTGTTCCAGAATTAAGAAAAACCTGAAAGACTGGCAATTGGTAGCATCATGCAGGAGGCGAATGTAGCCATATTAATCTACAGTATATGTAGTTATTATCACAGTTTACCAGGTTTAACAGCCTGGCTGGCAAAAGCAGATCAGGGGTGCGGATCCAATTGTTTTTGTGCAGAATAGTAAATCTCACTTCATGATTTGAGACATGCATTTTTATTATACTGTCTAACAATATGAAGAGAAATTAATGTGGTAAGCAGGTCAGTCCTTTGACTGGTTACTGGTGTGTGTTCTGTTTTTCAGATTGTTCATTTTAAGAATGACTTGATTATGCCCTCCGGCTCTTCTCAGCAGTTCTCAGTTCATGTTGATAACGACCTGACGGCTAATCCATTACAGCTGAAGGTAGGCTAACAGCACACTGGTGACTTCTAACCTGTTGTGTATTAGAAGTAAAAAACTAAATAAAACATTAAAAAGCGTGTGTTTACTTCCTCTGAAATCCCTTTTAAACTTTTATAGTGTAAGCAATGCAATTTAAAACGTCAAGGTTTCTTCTAAAACATTACAGTTTTTATGTACAATTCCTCAGTGCTGCAGTAAATGTAGAATTCACTGCTGTCTCTATTAACAGCAGCAATAACTACAAACATTCTGTATATGTACATTCATAACTGGGCATTAGAAAATTTTTAAAATAGTTACTTTTACATTTGGTATATATTGTTGAAAACAGAGAACAAGACACAAAAAAGCTTTTACTAAAATCACACAATCAAGAAAATCAGTAAGAACATTGGCAATAAAAAGATTTGATAGTGTTCTATGGATTAAGTATATAGAAAAAAATACTAGTCATAAATCTTTTTTATTGAATTCTAATAGAAAGATCTGTAATAATAGTTAGGACTAGAATATAATGTTATAAAGGTGACCCTGGTACAGGGTTGCTGACTCACAGTTCCAGCATCCTAGGTTCAAATCTGACAGCCCCTCATCCTTTGCACAGTTAGACCTGAATGTCAGTTGAGGTCTAAACAATCACTGCTCACTTTATTTGATCCACCTACCTAATACCTGTGAGGTGGGGTAAAGTCTGTCCAAAAAAACTATATATATAATTTAAAAAAAAAAAAAAAAAAAAGCTTGGGAACCCCTCTCAGCCTGCATAATAATTTACTGTACTTTCAACAAAAAAGATAACAGTGGTATGTCTTTCATTTCCTAGGAACATCTGAGTACTGGGGTGTTTTCTGAACAAAGACTTTTAGTGAAGCAGTATTTAGTTGTATGAAATTAAATCAAATGTGAAAAACTGGCTGTGCAAAAATGTGGGTCCCCTTGTCATTTCCTGATTTGAATGCATGTAACTGCTCAATACTGATTACTTACAACACCAAATTGGTTGGATTAGCTTGTTAAGTCTTGGACTTCATAGACAGGTGTGTCCAGTCATGAGAAAAGTTATTTAAGGTGGTCAACTGCAAGTTGTGCTTCCCTTTGACTCTCCTCTGAAGAGTGACAGCATGGGATCCTCAAAGCAACTCTCAAAAGATCTGAAAACAAAGATTGTTCAGTATCATGGTTTAGGGGAAGGCTACAAAAAGCTACCTCAGAGGTTTAAACTGTCAGTTTCAACTGTAAGAAATGTAATGAGGAAATGGAAGGCCACAGGCACAGTTGCTGTTAAACCCAGGTCTGGCAGGCCAAGAAAAATACAGGAGTGGCATATGCGCAGGATTGAGAGAATGGTTACAGACAACCCGCAGATCACCTCCAAAGACCTGCAGGAACATCTTTCTGCAGATGGTGTATCTGTACATCGTTCTACAATTCAGTGCAATTTGCACAAAGAACATCTGTATGGCAGGGTGATGAGAAAGAAGCCCTTTCTGCACTCACACCACAAACAGAGTCGCCTGTTGTATGCAAATGCTCATTTAGACAAGCCAGATTCATTTTGGAACAAAGTGCTTTGGACTGATGAGACAAAAATTGAGTTATTTGGTCATAACAAAAAGGACTTTGCATGGCGGAAGAAGAACACCGCATTCCAAGAAAAACACCTGCTATGTATTGTCAAATTTGGTGGAGGTTCCATCATGCTGTGGGGCTGTGTGGCTAGTTCAGGGACTGGGGCCCTTGGTAAAGTTGAGGGTCAGATGAATTGAACCCAATATCAACAAATTCTTCAGGATAATTTTCAAGCATCAGTCACAAAGTTAAAGTTACGCAGGGGTTGGATATTCCAACAAGACAATGACCCAAAACACAGTTCAAAATCTACAAAGGCATTCATGCAGAGGGCAGAAGTACAATGTTCTGGAATGGCCGTCACAGTCCCCTGACTTGAATATCATCAAAAATCTATGGGATGATTTGAAGCAGGCTGTCCATGCTCGGCAGCCATCAAATTTAACTGAACTGGAGAGATTTTGTATGGAAGAATGGTCAAAAATACCTCCATCCAGAATCCAGACACCCATCAAAGGCTACAGGAGACGTCTAGAGGCTGTTATATTTGCAAAAGGAGGCTCAACTAAGTATTGATGTAACATCTCTGTTGGGGTGCCCAAATGTATGCACCTGTCTAATTTTGTTATGATGCATATTGCATATTTTCTGTTAATCCAATAAACTTAATGTCACTGCTGAAATACTACTGTTTCCATAAGGCATGTCATATATTAAAAGGAAGTTACTATTTTGAAAGCTCAGCCAATGATAAACAAAATCCAAAGAATTAAGAGGGGTTCCCAAACTTTTTCAAAGTCAAAGAATGACAAAAGAGCCACAAAATGGTTTGGGGAAGCCTCCCGTATACTTGAACCCGGCTGAAAAAAGGTGATAAATACATAGTACAGTTGTGTACAGATTGGAGTCCAAAACAGAACTGCTTGGGTGAGGTAAAGATGATGGCTTTAAAGCAAGGCAGAGGAAGTGATGTTATTGGGAATGGATGTGAAGTCATCATGGCCAGGCAGAATTTCCTGTTACTGGTCTGGTGTGGAATTACCCTCAGGGATAGGCCATGGCCCCCATGATTCAGATCTTGGATTAAAGGGCTTCAGTAGCTGGATGAATAGATAGTGCAGCCTGTTTGGCCTGGTGGCAGCACTACTGTCTCACAGTAATGAGACCAGGGTTCATATCCCAGGTTCTCCCTGTATGGAGTCTGCATGTTCTCCCTGTGTCTGTACAGCTTTCCTCCCACAATCCAAAGACATGCAGGTTAGGTGGATTGGCAATGCTAAACTGGCCCTGGTTTGTGTGCCCTGTGATGGACTGGCGTCCTATCCAGGGTTTGTTCCTCCCTTGTACCCTGTGCTAGCTGGGATGGGCTCCAGTACCCTCCACAATCCTGTTCAGGACAAAGAAGGTTAGAAAATGACTAACTGACTGTGTTTGCCCTTATTACTAGCTGGTGATATCCCCCTCTTGTGGGCATTTTTGGAACTGCTTTTGGGACTCCTAGTTGACAACACTAGAGCTGTGGGCAACTGACCCTTAATGTAGAAACTTCACTGCTAATAACACAGTGAACAAAGAGGTGTGTTCAAGTACATTTAAGTTGGACACCTTAAGATCTTATTAACCAGAATTTTTATATATACTGTATTATTAAAGTATTCATTAGTATTAAATCTAACAGCTTTCAGATTGAATAATGAGGCGATTTCAGAGTAGAAATCATTTATGCTTACACCTTCCATTTTTTTCCTTACCTTTGTACTTTAATATGTGCAGACCTTTTTCTTTGTTCTGATTTTCTGTTCCTTTTTTGTCGGTACGGTGAGGCATGTTAAGCTGCCTGCTAGAAATGTAACTTTCAGATGCTTAAAAAGCAGGCACTTATTTACTGCTAAACGTCGTGATTCTTATCTGCTTGGTGAACTTCTCCAGAAAATTAGTGCTGGTGGTAAATCCACATTTGTTGAATCTGCAGACGTTCCAGGAGGTTGGAATTAGAAAAATAAGATTAATAAAAGTAATAGGTAGTGTAAATGAGTGAGTGACTTGATTGTTCTTCTGGTGTGAAGGCTTTGTGTCCCTCCCTTGTTTCCTGAGCATCCACTTTGGCGACTTTAAAAGCAAACCTGCTGGCTCCTGCTGTCTGACAGATTGACGAGCTTTTCCCTTCTTTACAGGTCGGTGGCTGTTATGCGAACACCGATGCACCTGGGACGTTAAGCAGCAATAAAAGGACAAGTGAATCAGGGTCCGGAAGATTAAAATCCTTTCTGCCCGTACCAATGAACAAAAATGCCCAGCACACTGACCTGCGGAGCAGAGGTGGCAGCGGCAGCAGCAGCAGCAGCAGCAATACAAGGCAATTAGAAATAAATAATAACTCACCAGATGAGTCGTGGAATCTGCACAGTGGTTTGCATGAAAACAAGTAAACTTCTTAAATCTTTATATAGACAATTTTTAATTTGTCTCCATGTTGTAAAGTAGAATTATTACAGCCTTTGTAACTGTTCTTGTTAATGTATTTGGTACACTGTATTACATTGTGTATTGGGGACCATAGAATATTATATACAAAGTATTGAAATAAATAAAAAATTAAAAGTGCTTAACCAGCTCTTGCCTTTCAGGTAAAAATGTTTTGGGTCAAAGTGACAAAACAGACCGTTTTTGCTATTGAGATATTTACCAATATTGAAGTGTTAAGATTGTTTCAAATGCTGTTATTAATCAGGGTTTTACCAAATGTGTAAATAAGAATTTAAAATGTTATATAGCGTGGTGTTAGTGGCATTACATTTGTACAGTAAAAGAAGTGGGAGGGGGTGTCGGGGGGGGGCAAAACAGGAAACAATATTGCACATATGTTTGTAATATGGAGATCTAGGTTCATCAATTTTCACTTGTTTCAAAGTGAATGGAATGTGGCAATAAGTAGCGTAATTGCAAACACAAGACATTTTCTTTCAAATGTAAGCCATAATAAACATTTTAATTATCCACATGTACCTGCTGCATGGATGCCTCATGTTTTATGACGTTTTCGAAACTGCACATTACAGCAGCAAAGGTCAAGCCATGAGCGTTTATCTAAAATAATGTGTTATCCGTTCATGCCGTGGCAGAGTGGCAGCGAAAACATCAAAAAGGTTCAGCGGAGTAGCCATGGAGAAGTTTATTTTATATGGTAGATGGTGTAAACCTCACAGCATGTGGCCTTCAGGAATAAAGGAACTGGTGACGTGGTTCTGACATTAGTTGCCGCAGATGAATGCTTTCCCACTAGCATTCCTTCTGCTTGCTTTCTTGAAACAATATGTGAAAGGTTTAAGAACTTAATCGTGGGAAGGATGAGAAACAACAGTGTCAAGGGAATTAGAATGCACAGCGTTGCCCCCCCCCCATTTTTCATGGACCCATTTTTTTTTTCTACTCTAAAGTCAGGCATACAGTGACGAGACCACTAAATCCCCCAAGTCACTGCGTGTGTAATTCATTGTGTTTATCAGATGCTCCTATTTTTACTTGCATTGTGTCAAACCTTTCATTTATTCATTATATATTTTTCATTTATTCAATATTATTTATTGATTTGGTCTGCTAACATCTGCCTGGCTCTGTCTGTAATGATGTGGCTGGATTGCATCTGCCTGTCCACCTAATTCAGTATCAGGATTGCTAGTTCTTTTTAAATTCTTGACAGATTCGACTTTGTGCTAAAAGCTCCTCAAACCACCACCTCGTGTTTTCTGTGCTGAAGCCAGTTGTGTGGCCATTTGCATCATGTCTTCATTCTTCTCAGAAGCTTTAGAGAAGGTGACTGATGTTGCGTTCTGCGTCTGTGGCTAAAGCCCGATGCTTTGTAGTAAAGCGCCAGTATATTATTGGTGCACTAGCTCTCTAGTCTTAACCAATTGGAACAAAGCTTGTGAATTTGTGCTTTTCCATTATGTCTTTTATTATTGCTCCCAGTAATGCATGTTAGGCCAAATTGCCAGTAGTTACAGGTCCTCTGTCTGTCCTTGTTTTCATTTAATGGATCACGCTTTCCTATCTTACACGCCACAGATATATTGTCTCAGTATTGTAGCATCCCGGCCTTCCTTTGTCACATTCGCATTTATTTCTCCAGTTCAGAGATGCCAGGTAACTTAATCTCAGGATGGCCAAAAAAGAGCCACTCAGACATCAGGGGCACGCATAGACACCTAGAATAAACAGGCAGGGAGGTGGACCCCAGAAAGCAGTAGTGATGCCCACTAAACCTCCTGTAGGTGGCGTTGCTCTTCTTATATCTGCACAGTGCAAAGCGCTATGTGAGTGACAAGCAGGAACGCACTTTTCTGTATTTGTGCTTGGTGTGGTTCAACATAAAATGACACAAGTCATTAAAGTTACATATATTTTATTGTTAAAATATAAAACCGCTTGCTCTTTCTGCCCACATTTAAAAGTACTGTATTAAATGGAAGACTGGGCGTGAGAATTCAGGTTTGAAGTGGTTACATACTCGATGCTGTAAACTCAAGTGACAAGATAAAATAAACTTTGTTTCATAACATTTTTGTGGTACACAGCTATTCCGTAAAACAAAAAATAGATATTTTGAAGTAAATGTGCAGGCAGCGTATTAAAAAGGTAAAGTACATCCATAGAAAAGTAAGAAAAGAGAACATTTAAAACACCAAAGTAAAAACAGATTGCAGATTTCAAACACACATCTGGATTAATTGCAAGTAAATATTTTAAATATCATTTTGTAGTATCTACATTAAATAAAACATTCCTTTTTTGTTTGCATAGAGTAATATCTGGTTTGTTGATATTCTTTCTTTTAATAAAAATTTTTTAAAAAGTTTTTCTACATTATAAGCTTTGTTCCTGGCTAAAAAAAAACCTGAAAGAAAAGTTACATTTCTAGGCCAAAGATCAATTCCCCAGTCCATAAACAATATGAATTCTCCTGGGGCGTTAAATAAGTTCAAGTGTTATTCAAAATGCTGGCGTCACTGTGGCCATGAAGGACCTCCAAAAAAACTGGCTGTGAATAACACCAAAGGGGGTGAAGAACTCATGCGAATTTCGTACCACAGATGAATTTACATTATTACAGTGAAATACATTAAAGACTCTTTATTGTTCACTAGAAAACAAGAAGACAATTACCATCTCTTTTTCTTCTAAACACTGCGTCATTGAAAAAGAAGTCTGGAATTTTAAAGCTTAAGAGAGTGGTAGCTGCATGGAAAGCTCACTTTATTTTGATATAAGCAGAGAGTGAAGAAAAAAAAAGAGTAGCGACTTGAGGTGAACCACCAGCAGATCATCTGAAACAACCAACGTATTGTTTCCAACCCACTTAACAGCCGACGTCAGCCAACGTGGTGACTTCAGATGCAGAGTATCGCTACACTGCCGCCACACTTACTGAGGTGGTGTTTGTTCAGGAAAAAGCAACAGTGAAATCACGTTTCCCTGGAAAATGGTGGAGAAGGACCAGGACAACCATTGCACCAGCCTCTGTGGGAATGGATTAGAAGCACCTCTTCTATTGGAGTTGCAGACAACGCTCATACAGACAAGTTTCAGGTACCACATGATATTGAATGTTTTGGTTTCTCCACATTCTTTTGAACAGGTGATTGAGTTTGTTTCCATGTTTAAAGAGATATCACATTTGAACGTTTTCTGATGACCCAGTATAATGAGACCCTGTAACAGCGGGGGTAAGAAACACAGCCAGCTTTGCAGAAGCGAGCCTAGTAGGCCGACAGGAAGTCTGGATAAAAACGTCCATCTTACAAATCTAAAAATATACATAGCGTGTGAATGTTGTTTAAGTCAACATGACGCCACAAGCTCCCAACACATTTCAGTGATATTTTGTGAAAAGCTGAGACACAATCGCTGTTGTGTGATCACTAGGCGACATGCTGTTCACAGTCTCGTTTCCTGGACATCCTCTTCTGCTTCTTCTTCTAATGCCATAATTTTTGGCCAAGACTTGCGTTTGCTGGAGTGTCGCCTGTGTAGTGGGAAAAGCTTAACTCGATCCGCAGCACTCATTGCCTGTTTTAAAACGCTGGTTTCATTGAGGAGCTTTTGAATGGAATCGTACTGTTTCACCCTTTTCCCCTCCATCACCTGTGAAATAAAGAGAGGACAGGCTGTTTAGGGACAACTTTAAATAACGTGCAAAATGACACAGGAGCAAGGGACCACCTGGTGGACACAAGCAGATACCTCATTTTCTTTGGGTGGTTAGGTTAGATGAAACACGGTTAAATAGTCTAATGTTCTTAAGAATTTCGTTTAAAAGCTGGAATGAATCACTGATCAACAAGTCAATTCTGAGAGCACATGGATGGCTGAATGTTACCTCAGCTAAATCCGAGGCACTGGATTCCCAGGGGGAAACTTACTGCCTGTTAAGCTAAAGGAAAACTCCTGTAGTGGGCTTGGTGATGAAGAGTGCCGTGTAATCCAAAGGTCTCAAGTTCATGTCCTGCCGCTGCCATCTCAGGGAAGGACAAGTAGCTGAGGAGGGGTGGAGGAGTGTAACCAGAGGGGCAAAGTGCAATGGAGGCTGAGAGGGAAACAACAAGTCTGTCACTGTGTTAAGAGGCACCTTCAACATTTTCAAGCTGATTGACCGCTAAGCTGACCAAGTTCTCCTTTAGCTCAACTGGATTAGCTGATGCTTTCTGATTTGATGACACTTGGTTGGAGGCATGAAACACAAAATTTCACCTTGACTCTAATCTACAAGGCAATTTCAGGAATAAGGTCAAGATATCAAGAACAAAATTCTAATGTCAGCATTACCAGGCAAATTCCTATTTTGTTACATTTGGTCTTATAAGTAGGGAATGTGAAATAGCATCACTGCACAAAACTTCTAGATAGAATGGTATCTGTGGTGGGCATTCATTCAATGCCTTTAACATTTGAGAGGCCAATCACCATTATGAAGCACACATAACACCATTCCTTGCTGATGAAAGTCATGTTGGTCTAAAGACATTGGGGTCCCGAAACCAGTTGTGGGAGACCCCCCTCCCTATACGCAGATCACACACTGCACCCAAGGAGCGCAATCAACGAAGAACCATGAAGCTTGGCAAGGAGCAGCACTGCCTGATACAGAGCTAACTTGCACACAGACTTGCCTGGCCAAATGAATTCCATGAATAACAGTTGGCTCAGTACAAAAAAATCAAATGTAGGCGAGATTAAAAAAGTGAAATTTAGTCCCTGACATCTAAGTTATAATGTCTGTGTATGTTCTATAGCCTGCCCATACATGAAATCTGCTTTTTACACTTTTAATCTCATTCTTGGGAGCAGATTTGCACAAAGTGAAGTAGCTGATATTTTTGAACTGTGACTTCATTCTCAAAATTTCATTTTTAATTGAAAATTCTTAACATACAATTTTTTTATTTTATTTCCATATTTTGACTTTATTGACAAAATTACCTTCAAGAAATGTTGAAATTAATCTCTTTGGCATTAACCCAGAGCATCTCTCGGGCTCGGAATTCTGTGTAAAAACAGTTCAGCCCGAGTGTCTCAGAGGTTAAGCCATTATGATACGATATATGGCGTTAAGCCCAAATAACTTTCAGAACAGTGTTTTGTTGCCATCTATTGGATAAAATAACATCATGTGGCCAAAAAACATCTTGAATTGTTAGTTTTATGTGGTAACTCATCGATATTTATGAGTGGAGCAAAACACACAATGGTATGCAAATGAGAAACTGTAATGCCAGTTTTAGAACAAACTGAATTTTTCTATTTAAATTTTATTTTATTTATTAAGTGAGTGTGTCAGTTTATACTCATTTACTGTAAGTTTTTCAATAGTAGTGCTAATGTTTGCATGCACCATCTGTTTAAATGAAAAATACATTGTACTTTATTAGAGCATGCTTTACAAAATGCATTCCAATAGATGGGACATCACTAACATAAACACTTAATAACCACCAAAAAATAGGTATTGGGTTATATTATATATATATATATATCTTATATATATTTCTCGTCTGGTTCGTCCTGCTTCCACTTCAAAATAGGTCCCGCCTACACGCAGCTGACGCGGCATTTCTCGATTCCTATTTGTCCTCTTCCATGTCATGCACTATACTGGCCTGCTGAGCGTAATACATCCAACAAGTACTCGAGGTGCTGCCACAACGGTAAAGTAGCTTTACCACCTTTGCGGGAGCCACCTGTGTCTTTACAACAGCTTCTTACACAGCAAACATCAGAAGGTAAAAATTATCGTGAACACATTCGAGAATACAACTCTTCTCTAGCGTTTGCTTCCATGGGTGCACAGATAACTCAACCTCCTGGCCACGGACCATACTGTTTTAAAATACACGGGCAAATTTATCACCAAATTTCTCCACTATACGCTAACACTTCTACCTCTCCAGGATACGGACAGTTGTATGTTTTTGACACAGCGCAAGCTACTGAAGTACGCTTACAAAATAAAGCAAACTCTGCATGCAGCGAAAATGTACTTCTCCAGCTAGATTCCATGCTCAGAACCATCAACCCCTTCGCTAAATCATACAAACACATGCATGAAATCGCTCAGTCCAATCCAACAGCATCTGTACGAATGGTTTTCAAGGAAAACCTTAGGCAGGATTTACAACGACACAATGCCCCGACATGTCACACCAATGTTGCAGCGATTTTCGTCGGAGAAGATGGCGAACAGCCTGCCGAAAGAGACATTTGCATCTATCCCATAGGCAACTCCTGTAAACAGATTTCCACGCTCAATATGAATTGCGATCTTATGGTTTACCCACTTTTATTCCCTTACGGAGACATTGGTTGGCACAAAGATTTACAACATGTTCTCGATAAAAGAACCGCCAAGCGAATAAGGCTTACTTAATGGCAATTTTACCTGTACAGATTAGCAATGAGGAATACATTTAGTATTTTGCACTCCAGCGGCAAACTATTTCAACAGTACGTCGTAGATGTGTATGTTAAAACAGAGGGCGCACGTCTCAACTATCTCAGATTAGATCAACAACGTCTGCACCTGCGTGGAACAATACAAAGGACTATCACACACACTGCAAGCAAATGCTGAAAATAACAACGTACGTGTAGGCAAAATGATCATATTATCATCCACATTTCCAGGAAGTCCAAGATACATGCAACAAAACTATCAGGATGCCATGGCCATAGTACGTAAAATCGGAAAGCCTGATATATATATATAGGCAGCACGGTGGTGCAGTGGTATTGCTGCTGCCTCACAGTTAGGAGACCTGGGTTCGCTTCCCGGGTCCTCCTTGCGTGGAGTTTGCATGTTCTCCCCGTGTCTGCGTGGGTTTCCTCTGGGTGCTCTGGTTTCCTCCCACAGTCCAAAGACATGCAGGTTAGGTGCGTTGGCAATCCTAAATTGGCCCTAGTGTGTGCTTGGTGTATGTGTGCGCAGCACCAATCACTCCAAAGTCCAGGCCTCTTTACTATGCCTCTCTCTTCCTCTGACCGCCTCTCCTTTGAGCTCTGTCCTCTTCCACCCGACTCTTTTATACACACCCTGATGTGCTCCAGGTGCCTCCCGATTAGCCTCTGCTGGCACTCCCCAGTGTGGCGAAAGTACCGACTGCGCACCTGAAAGCACTCCGGGTGTCCCTGGTCTTCTTCCCCCAAGCACTTCCGGGTGTGGCGAAAGTGCTGAGTGCCAGGGCTCCTCAGGCATTCGGACACCCCCTGGCGGTGACCACGGGCCCCTATAGGGTTGAGCTTCCAAGCTCAGTTCCTGTGGTCCCCAAAGCCACCAGGGGGTACCACCCCCAGCCACTCGCCACTATATATATATATATATATATATATATATATATATATATATATATATATATATATCCATCCATCCATTTTCCAACCCGCTGAATCCGAACACAGGGTCACGGGGGTCTGCTGGAGCCAATCCCAGCCAACACAGGGCACAAGGCAGGGAACCAGTCCTGGGCAGGGCGCCAGCCCACCTCAGGACACACCCACACACCAAGCACACACTAGGGCCAACTTAGAATCGCCAATCGACCTAATGTGCATGTCTTTGGACTGTGGGAGGAAACCCACGCAGACACAGGGAGAACATGCAAACTCCATGCAGGGAGGACCCGGGAAGCAAACCCAGGTCCCCAAGTCACCCAACTGTGAGGCAGCAGCGCTACCCACTGCGCCACCGTGCCGCCCATACAGTATACAGTATGTGTATAAATATGTAATACTTAGCAGACAGGTTTCTCCAAATTGGACGTTTAATCTTATGTTATATACTGTCAACTCCATTTTGTTCTTTAGTTGTTCAATATATGCTAGTGTTGGTTGCCTGCTCAATGCTAGCGGGACAGTACATTAAGTACATTAAGCAGGTTTGATAAAGAAGGAATGGATGAATGAATCTGAATTTCAAAAATTCAGCCTGAACGGCCTGAAACGATCAAATACTGTAATTCTGCGCTTACATTGCAATTCTGTTTTCAGCCTTTTTTTTTTTTTAAAAAAAAGCAGTCTCTGAATCTGTCAGTTTGGCAAAAAGTACAAAGTTGCTGACTTACAGTATCTTCAATTAGCTGTTGCAACAGAGCAGCACGGTGTTTTATGGGTAACTGTGGGAAATGCAACAAGCAATTTAAGACCAAACAACCTAAACATTTGTTAAGCTTAGCTTCGTCAGAGATCATTCAAATGAAACAATCGCAGATATCATTGATCTGTAACAATAAATAAATCATTGAAAATCAACTTACCAGAAAAGACTGACATTCAAGCATTGTTTCTATTTTATGTTCAGAAAGTATCACAGTGCAGTCAGTAAAAGCGTGTTTCAGGGTCTTTCTGATAATCTGAAATGTTCTGTAAAGAATCAGACATATGCATTAGACTCTGTCAGCTACAGTGAGAAGGAGTGAAGGTAAAAAAGAACAAACCGACACAAAGAAACGCAGAAGTGCTCCTGTTTTACCGCACGGGTTTACAGATCACCAATCCACCCCTGGATGAGGAGCTGTGGTAATGGCAGCCACACACCACTAAACAAGCCTTTCAGTTTAACTAAGGGGAACCTAGTAAAGCATTAGATGTTCTCCATCATTTTATTGTCATTTTTATGAGGGCGTTCATTAACATAACGTGACACGAGTACAAAGTACCGTACATCAAGATCTACATTGACCTGGTATGCGTCCTTTTGCGTTGCTAGCTTGCCCGATTTCACTTCATTCCAAGAACCAACACGACCTTCTCTTTTTCAGGACCTTAAGGATTTTACCTGAAACTACAAATAATAAGATGTGCGCCGGTGTTTTTCTTTCATATTAGTCAGCCTTTCTTAAACACAGCTCTCCTTGTTCAACAGCAGGTTCAATTTTAGATTTTTTCCATATGATTTCTACTTACTAATAAATAATTTATTTGGAGATAGCATGAATGGAAGGATTGAGCATATTAAACAGAAAAAATAATATGGTATTAGCAATATCATTTGAAAACTGAAAGTGATTTAATAAAAAATTGAGCGTCTTTTTTCTCTAAAAGGAAGAATGGCTGATGTTATGATTATCCATTAACAAATACCTGACATGAAAATTGTAGTTATTTTGGATGCTGTACGGTACCTTGGCAGCTGTCATACTCGATGGATCACACCGCCTACAGCTGCCATGACAGAAAAGCCTAACTTTAGCTGAACAGCATATATGGTACAGTTCTATTAAATGATTAAATGTATTACAAGAAAAATAAGAGCACAAAAGATAAAATTTACTACCAATGATGGCATTTGAATTAAGTGCTCTGTTAGAAATAAAACAGAGACCTGCTTCCGCGTGTATTTTTGTTTCCTCTGCACATTCTTTCTTTTTCTCCCCTTCAGCCTCATGCAGTCTCCTTTATCCTGTGCTGCCTAATTAGGTGCGGGTCTGAGGTGCCACTTCCTCTGTGGCATCATTGAGGTGTCTGACTGATTCGCCCACCTCCGCGCGTGTATTTGGCATGGCCAACCAGCTCCCCAATGAACCATGGAGCAAAACACACTCACGCACACCCACACTCAATTGGAGCCTTGTTGTGATGTGAGATTTTGCATACAAGTTGATAAATATTTTGTATGTCTTTATTTGTAACTTAGCCGAAGCCATGTAATATTAGTGTTACATTAGTGAGAAGCATTCATGTTTACAACCTCCCCCACCACCCCCCGCCAGGACTGAATCTCTTTGTAATTTTACAGCAGGATTTGGGTGAAGTGCCTGAAACAACTTTGGCTAATGTTTCTCTGAAGTCTCTCAACTCCCACACAAAGCCAGGCTGCCTAACTGCCAAGCTTTACATTAACATACAGTATGGTTTGGGATGGCAGGTCTTAAGATGTTCTTTGCCCCATTGGTCTGAAGTATGGCAGTTTGGAATTGACTTGTATCAGAAGCCTTTAAGTACCATGACGCCCTATTGGCTCTAGGGGTGTGGACAGAGAAGCTATAAATTTGCTCAACCCCTCACTCTCTCTCTCTTACCAAACTGATGAATGACCATCTCACACACCATGAACTGAAAAGGACAACACAATGAAGAGCACAGCTCGGCAGCCATATTGAGACAGGCAATGCGTCCTGTTCTAAAGAAAGCTGACCACCAATGATGCCTTAACTAAAGACATTATTAAGTAACTAACAAGTCTGTGTGCCGCCTGAAACTACACATCACCATTTATCAGGTTGTATGGTTGCCAATATTCAAACATATTGTTATTATTTATGAATATTATCAGTAATACATTGTTTAAATTGTAACTTAACTCCTGCTTGTCTTTTACTACACCTAATTGCCTGAGGTTATACATGTAGAAGGGAAGGTGGGGAGAAGTTCTATACTATAATACCTTATAAACAGTGGTAAGTCTGGGAGATTTGAGGCATTCTGACAAAGGCTACATATTAATAATACAAAAGTGGAAAGTAGAGTAAAATATTACTCTACCAAGACAAAACAAGCCTGCACCTTCTCGGGGCAGAATTATTTATTTAAAATTGGCCACTAATTTCTGAGCTGTAGACCCGCTATACCACACAGCCCAGTTCAGTGAGCTAGCAGTTCATCAGAACTGACTTCAACATTGTTCTATGAGCTCCTGGTACTTTGCACATTTCCACTCATTGGCTTCTTCCAAACGCACTGATAGCACCACCGTGACCATTTACTTGATGGCTTCTGGGAAGATCATCATGTCCAGGTGGAGATTTGTAAGCATGATGTTTTCTAGGAACCTCAACTGGTTGCCCAAGTCCACACTTAGCTGCCAGTCGGAAGCCTGTCCTTATTCTAGGATTATGGTGGGCCATTTGGCCGACTTTAACAAAAGAGACAATGTTCCTTGCCAAGTGGCAATGATTAGTGGCATTGATGGCGTAGCAGCATGATCCACAACTGCCTTTAGCCCATTCCAGATTAGACAACTCTATATATTAGACTGGGCACAGTGGTGACTCGGTGGCTTAGGTTGTGCCTGTGTATCTGAAAGGTTGTTGGTTCAAATCCCATCACTGCCAGAAGAGATCCTACTCTGTTGGGTCCTTGAGCAAGCCCCTTAACCTGAAAATTGCTCCAGGAGTGCTGTACAATGGCTGACCCTCCGTTCTTTATTAATTCCTCATAAAGTTTATCAAAATCAAATAATATATATTAGTCTAATCTGATATGTATAGTGTTCACATACAAAGTAACAATTAATATTATAAGTTAAATGTACTATCTATGGACTGAATTGAAATATCACAGGCACCTTCACTTATCGGCCTGAAACGATCTCCTCATGGCTCTGCACATTTTCACTGGTAATTCCAGTGTCTCTCCCACAGATGGCGCACATTAGGTTGTGACTTTATATTGCTTGGATATGAGTGAGTGTTGTTCTGTGGCTAAGTGTCTCCTGTGATGGTCTGCTGCCCTTGTCCGAGGTTCAGTTTTCAGCCTTGTTACTGTCTGATTCTGCTGGGACCGACTCTGCCACCCCATGGCCTTGTAAGTCGACTCTTTGTACTGAGAGGGTCAAAATGACAACAAATGGAAGATAAGACTTGTATTTCACAAAAAAAAGATTTCAGTGCTGTTGTGGAACAAGTCCTGGGTGCTGACTATAAAGTATAAAACCTCTTAAGAGACTTTGGTCTGCTTCAGGGTCTCCTTGCAATGGCTGATATCCCAGTACACTTCCAAGAATGTGTTTATATACTGTGGTTTTCAATTATATCATTTATTGCTTATTTTTTCAGGAAAACTAAAAAAAAACAGAAAACGAAGACTGAAAAAGCACTACACAAATCATTTTCAAGGGTAATGAAGTTTTAAATTGATTGTTGGAAGGAAATGGAAAATACTGGCTAGCAAAAATAACACATTCCCCACGGTCTGCTTAGGAATTCTTCAGGGTAGCTGTTTCCTCGGGACCACTGCTGTTAGTTCTACACACAAGCATATTCTAATGCTAAAACAGGCCTACGAGGTATTACGAGGGGGAGTCAAGCTAAATTTGGTATTCATTAAAAAATGGAAAGAACCTTAACAAAACTGATCATGTCATTTCTGAATGTAGTCTCCACCCTTCACAATGCACTTGCGCCATCTGCCTGGAAGTGCCTGGATTCCAGCAGAATAAAAGCTTGTTCTTGCAACCACTTGTGCACCCAAGTTATTGTGAAACACTTCATGCCGAGGGGTACTACAGTCACTAGTGCAAATTACTGTGACTTGCTGAAGACCAATGTGAAGCCTGCTACTCGATCTAAGAAGCAGGGACTGCGGTCTCAAGGAGTCCTTTTGCTGACCATGACCGTATACACACTGCTAAGAACACCAAGGCTGGTCTGGAGAAAGTGAAGTTTGAGGTATTGCCACATCCTCCTTATTCCCCAGATTTGGCACCATGTCATTTCCACCTTTTTGGACCACTAAAAAACATTTGGGTGGTCGTCGATTCAAGACAGATGATGACGTGAAGAAAGCGGTGCACGAGTGGTTTGCGAGGACATGACAAAAACTTTTATTCTGCTGGAATCCAGACAGATGGCGCAAGTGCATCGTGAAGGGTCGAGACTACATTGAGAAATGACATTATCAGTTTTGTTAAGGTTCTTTCCATTTTCTAATAAATACCATTTTCTAACTTTAGCTTGACTCCCCCTCGTAAAACCATTCTCTCTGTTGTGATTCTGCACTAAATTAGACTATTCTACCCCACTACAACAACAATGTTGTCTTTCTGGAGCACATTTTCATACCGGTTTCCAGGCTGCCTAGCGCCCCCCACTGGTGATTTGTGCTTTCATTCAAACATCACAGGACTTTGATCAGGTTATCACAGATTACTATTAGATTATTTTGTCCGTGTTCTTGTATAACATAGCTCATATGTTTGGGTTTTGGTTATCTGTACGCTCAGAGACACCTCTAAAGTGGACGTGGTAACTTCTAGGCAACAGCAGAACTTACATTGGATCCAGGTGAGCGCTGGGTTCATCCAGAAGCAGGATCTTGGCTTCCCTCAGAAACGACCGAGCCAAGCATAATAGCTGTTTATGGCCACTGCTAAGCACATAGCCTCCATCGTCCAGGACAAAGTCCAGTTTGCCAGGGAACTGTTCAATAACAGATTTCAAACCAACCTAAAACAAATCACAAATCTTTGTTATTTTTTTTTTAGAAATTCTATAAAACATTTTCAATGCACACAGTGATACCGTATTGCTGTCACCTTTGCCATAGGGCTACTGAAATCCATGTTAACATTATATGAAAACAAGCAATGCAGCAATTAACACGTGATGCATCCTGGGACAACCTTTTTGGGAACAAATCTAAATAAAGTATAAGAGTAAATGGGCACTTTTTTAGATTTTGTCAATGTTTCTAAATTTAATAAAGACTGGACTAAATTCCTCCATAGGGATGTGATAGATTGAACATTTATTCACAGTCATTGCAACTAAAGGGGGTGCAACGAGTTATTAAGTGTATGGGGGCAATTGTTTTCCCCACACAGCATTGGTCAATATATGTAACTAGCAAAATACCCGCGCTTCGCAGCAGTGAAGTACTGTTTTAAAATTTTTATTAAGAAGAAAAGTAAACCTTTTTTAAACTGAGGGAAAATATACCAATAATTATTTGTTAAGGATCTCTTTGTATACCACGTTGTCAGTTCGGCCCTCTGGTTGTAATATGACCAAGCTGTGCACTGAGCTTACTCTTGAGCATGCAACGTATAGTTGGCCATGTGAAAAGCAATCTTACCTCAAATCAATGCCAACCTTTTGTAGGGTCTGTCCCTGAGACTTATTAATTGTCATTGCGAAGCAGAGCCTTACTGGAAATTGGAGGCATTTGAATTGAAATGGGTTTCATCGATAACTTCGCATCCAGCTTTTGAGAGTTTAAACATTCATAAACATTAAAATATCCACTACTCAAATTGTCACCTGTGAATCTAAGATGCTTAAAAGGCATTGGCGGTTGTCCAAAGGTGTAAAATATTTGGCCATTTCGGTAAACTTGAAAGCGACAACCGAACAGCGGCAGCCATCAACTCACATGCAGAGCCATAGGTGAAGGTCTTAAGCATTTCACTCTTATAGTGCTCCTGCGTAGTATAATTATCTCCTGTACCGTCATCAGTCCACACCTTGAACCTGTCCCAGTCATTCAATACATAAGACACAAAGTTCCTCCGGATATCAAGAGTGAGCCTGATATGGCCGTGCAATATGTAACACAGAGAATGGAAAAGGCAGTCGCCATCTCTGGGCATGGAAACCACTCGGTAAGTGACAGTTCTTTGATCGATGGTGATCACCTCGATAGACATGTTAATGGGGGTACGGTTGGAACGATAAAGGAAATGGGTACCTGAACAATGTAAACTAAGTCTAAAATACCTACATAATAACTATAATCGTAATAAACGAACAATAAAACAGCGGAGAAGCCGTGGATTAAATAAAAAGGTAATAAAATAGATAAAAAAATAAAATAAAAATAAATAAAAGGTTAATAAAAGGTTATCAGCAGGGAGACATGAATACCGTGGCGAAGCAAGGAAGGGAATGAAGAGACCGGAGCGACGGACGGCCTTATATAGGCAGGCAGTCAAGTACGTGGGAGGCGTGGGGATGGGGGACCCAACGCCGCCTCACATGGCGACCAAGCTGCAGGCTAAGGACATATATATGTACGTAAGTAGGATTCAGTTATGACCGTTATGCGTAGAATTTCGAAATGAAACCTGCTTAACTTTTGTAAGTAAGCTGTAAGGAATGAGCCTGCCAAATTTCAGCCTTCTACCTACATGGGAAGTTGGAGAATTAGTGATGAGTGAGTCAGTGAGGGCTTTGCCTTTTATTAGTATAGATAAATGTTGTGGTGTGAAATTTTGGATATAAGTTGATAAATATTTTGTATGTCTTTATTTGTAACTTAGACACAGCAATGTAATATTAGTGTTACATTATTGATAAGAACAATAACAACAGCAATGGTTTGATGGTTAAACCTCCCCAGTCTTTAGGACTAAGTCTGTAATTTTATGTCATTTTTGGCAAGTGATTCTCTGCTGGACTCTCTCAATGAACCCCATAGAAAAGCCAAACTACCAAGCTGGCAAGCTTCACCTTATCACATGGTATTGGGGGCAAGTGTGAGACCAGTGTGTCGCACCAGAATTCTATTGGTCTAAAGTTGCCTGAAGCCATTAAGTACCATGATGCCCTATTGGCTGTAGAGTTAGGGTTAGGGTTAGGGTTACAGAGAATCTATAAATTTGCTTGCTTTACCCCTTGCTCTCTCTTACATTATCATCATGAAGGAGCATCTCTAACACCATTTCCATGAAAAGGAGAACACAATGAAGAGCACAGCTCTTCAGCCATATTGAGACAGGCATGTGGCCTGCTCTAAAGAAACTTACCACAAATGATACCTTAACTAGAGACATTTTAAGTAACAAACACATCTACCCATCACCATTTATCAGGTTGTGTGGTTGCTAGTATTTACTTGTACTTTGCTTATTGTTATTATTTATTATCAATGTATTATCAATAATACATTATTTAAATTGTAACTTAACTCCTGCTTGTCTTTTACTACACCTAATTGCCTGAGGTTATAGATGTAGAAGGGAAGGTGGGGAGAAGTTATATACTATAATACCTTATAAACAATGGTAAGTCTGGGAGATTTGAGGCATTCTGACAAAGGCTTCATATTAATAATACAAAAGGGGAAAGTAGAGTAATATAGAACTCTACCAAGATAAAACAATAACTTGATTCATTAGCTAAATTAAACATGTTAACAAAAATTTGATCAAATATTAGATTTTTGTTTAAGGCCTGACCCCATCCAAACATTTCAGTTATAGAGGAAATCAGAAAGGGGGCAATTACTACGAATTTATTGAATATCATCATCATTATCATCATTTTTGTTATGTGTCTGGCTAGAGTAATGGTAGCAGCATAATGAGCTGGTTTGACCGGGCCTACCTATTCCCAGCAACCTCTTCTAGGCACTTCTTAGAAACATCTAGATCAGGGGTGGGCAAATTCATTCCTGGAGGGCCGCAGTGGCTGCGGGTTTTTGTTCCAACCCAGTTGCTTAATTAGAAAACAATCCTTGCCAATAATTACATTTCATGGCTTGTTAGTGCTTTAACTCTGCTATGTCAAGTCATTCTCATATCCTAGATTTTTTTTTTCCATTCTAAGGATATCATCCAAACACTTTGAAGTGTAAAACGGACGGGTAATTCTCAATCCTTCACTTTTTTCTCTTCTCTTTCCTTCCAAGTATTTAATTAAACCAAATAGTGCACGATAAATACACACAGGTGTAAAGGGTAACAAGCAAAATGGATAACTGCTGGTTTCTTTTGTCATTTGCATCTTATTGATAATAAGGAGCAATTAAAAACCAAGAATGCAGCTGTTTAAGACTTAAATAAGCAATAAGGATTCATAATCTTAATGATGGAGATAACTAAAATGAAGCAGAAGAATTTCTAGAGCAATAAGTGCTTCTTATTAAGCAATTGGGTTGGAACAAAAACCTGCAGCCACTGCGGCCCTCCAGGAATGAATTTGCCCACCCCTGATCTAGATACTCTCATAGCTAGAAACAATCCCTCCAGTGTGTTCTGCGTCTCTTAGTGTGTCAGTGTCAGTGTTACACCTCCCAAGTGAGGGATTTGTGGGTATTGTGACTACCCACCCAGATCAGCTCCACTGGCCGCTCTCAGTCCAAACAGCCAGTTTTCTACTCTGAGGTCTTCCTGTTTTCCTGAGTATGAGCCCAGAAACCCCAAGAACCAACCTCATTTTTCAGTCACTACCCTGTGTGACCATAGCTGTGGACACACCAGGCATCATGCATTAAAGAGCTGGATAAACACTTTGCAAAATCTTATTAGTTATTAAAACTATAAAAATAAGGAATCTGCTTATCCAGACAGTTATCCATCAGTATTAAAAAAATTTCCTTTAAATTAGGTGTTGATCAACACCAGAGAGGAAAGGCCCCTCCTAAAAGCACTACAACAGTTGTTAATATCCCATCAGCCATTTCTTACGCCAACCACCAATGGTAAGTTTCTGACCAAGCAGAACTGAAAAAGGGCTTCCTTGTTCAAAAGATTAGACTGTGTTTGTGGATGACACCAGGTAATGTCATATAACCCCAGGTGTTATTTCTCTTATTTAATGGAAAAAAAAAAGGTTTACTTATTCACGACATTATCCAATACATCTGCACGGATTCAACTTTTGTGAACAGTACAAATTTTGATTTCATCATTCGAGTATGTAAACACAGACGATGTTGTCCTTTTTTATTACAGCATTACGTATTTCAGCACCTGCATGGCATGGCAGAATAATTCTTGTTGGCATCACGTAAAATTGATGTGTGACAGAAAGCATTTAAAACCATTCTCATCAGTTACACAGAAGGAAAATGATGCAAGCGATTGGAGCTGATCGCCCTTTACGGGAGCTTTATTGGCATTACGAACATGTAAGTTATCATGCAAATAAGTGACTTATTAACATGATCTTTATCTCAAAAAACATTAATGTTATCACCCATTTTCTGATGCTAGTCTCATAAAAACATAAAAGTATGTGGTACCGTGTTTTATACTTTACATTGTGCTCTTTATTTTCAATTGCATAATATGACGTGGATTGACTATACAGTATATATTGATTGACTTCCTTCTTTAAACTAATGCCAGAATCAAAGTTAAAGGGCATGCAGCTAAAAGGACAACATTGAGATATTTAAACAATAAATCCTATAAGACAAAAGAAAATAAATAACCAAAATAATAATTCTTATACCCCATCAACTACAATTAGATTAGGAATATATGTACTGTATCTAATATAATAGTAACTACAACTAATATTCATTCAAAAAACAGATTTGTTCAGTAATCTGTGATTTTACAAAACCATCACCTTCTTCTGTACTCTATACTCTCCTCAACCACAGCAAATTCCTCTTATTTGGGCACCATGCCCTACAAATTGAACGGCACTTGATATTACAAGCTCGCCAGCTCTACATGAGAAAGTTCAGCAGCACTGCTAAGCGTTTATAGCAGCATTTTGTAAAATAAACAACCCACCTTCGTGAAACCTAATATTTGTCCACTGCAAACTTTCTTGACATACCTTCTCTGTTTAGTCAGAAGTTTACAATTGTGTTGTTTCTCTTCATAGAAATGAGGCATGTTTAGGTTTTGATTCTCTAGTCTGGATAAGCAAGCTATTTTCTTGCAAAAGACGCAGACAGGAGGGTAAATATACTGCACTGTGCATGCAGCCCACTGCTGTTAATGTGGCGATGTGACATCATGGCCAAGCTAAGTAGAGCATGGTACAGTGTGGCAGGCAGACGCATCTCATGAACTAACTCTGAAGGAGTCAGTGCTCTGATTATTTTTCAATGTTCAGGTCTGACGTAATAGAACCAAAACCAAATCAGCAGGGTTGCCTTCTTCTTTCCTTGAGGGTATTCAATGAATTAAAGCAGTGGTCTCAAACTCCAGTCCTAGAGGGCCGCAGTGGCTTCAGGTTTTCATTCTAACTGTACTGTATTCTTAATTGGTGACCGGTTTTTGCTGCTAATTAACTCCTTTTCCTTTTATTTTACTTGACTTGTTTTTTAAGATTTGTTCCTTTGATTGTTCCTCTGAATTGCTTCATTTCTTTCCTTAAATGGCACCCAAACAGAAATGACATGTCATGTGAGTGAGCCAACAGGGCCTTCAACTCCAACCAGTGGCTTAATTAGGAGCCGAATCTTATTGTTAATTTAACCTGTTTTTTAATTCCATGGCTTGTTGCTGCTCTCATTGTGCAATAGCAGACATTTCTCTTTTCTAAGAGCACTGGGAAAATGTTCTGTGTACCTGAGCAGATCAACATTCCTGAGACCTTTTGTGTGACGGACACAGTTTGCTGGTCCTATTTTTGGCTCGTTTTGTATCTCATTATTGTTTGGCTGGTAATTAAGGAAAAAGAAACAATTAATGGGTTGGAGTCTTCAAGTGCAAGTCAATTTAAAATTAATTCAAAAGAAGTTAATTAGCTGCAAAATTAAGAAAAGGGTTAGAATGAAAACCTGCAGCCACTGCGGCCCTCCAGGACCAGAGTTTGAGACCACCAAATTAAAGAGAGCTCATTCTTCTTCAGCAAACGTAGCATTTGTGCTGTCGCTGTTCCTGAAGTTGAATTATGTTTTGGTGGTGGGGCTGGTGGCTCTACGCACCCTCTAAGTTGTTTCCAGGCAAGTCTGGTATTGCTAGCTTGAAAATGGCTGAGTTAGTTATCCGTCATGTTTATCTCAGTCAGTAAATACAACTACCGAGTAGTTTTTTGTTGTCCCTAATTCATGTTATGTACAGTGAATGCACTTCATTGCTAGTTACATACTGTGTTTCAACCTTACAAATTACTTTAGTAAGGAAGATTTGGTAATGCTTCATAAGAAAATGGCAATTTAAGGTAAAGGTTGATTTTATTTTGCAGGGACACAGTGCTCTTTCTGTCAGTCCTGTTTACACTGCAAATTCTGATTCAGATCAAATGTTTGCTTTTGCAGATGTATGAAATGGTGTCCTGTAGCATTTGATTGGCTTCAGATGGCAGTGTAAAATGATTTCAAGAGAGATTTAAAGTCAAAAGCAGCCTATGACATTTTCAACAAAGGGATTGTATTTGTCTGGCCGGTCATACTGAAATTAAGTTTGAGGTGGCGAACAATTGCAGTGTTAAAGTTGTATCGAGTGCCACATTGTACCATTTGTTAAGGAGTCTGTCCTCCCCTTAAATGGATGCCTGAGAAAATGTGTGTTTGCCTTTTGTTGGGGATGTGCACCTTTAAGGAGGAGACACTGTGCAGACAGGTCAGTTTGTCTAAAGAAGACTTAACTCAGAAAGGAATGAGGAGAGAGAGACATGTGGAGATGAAGCGTGGAGGTGGGTCCAGCTGCAGACCTCCACAGTTCTGCGATTCAGTAGTTCCACTGGACAGCCAATAGGATTAAGGTGGGTGCTATTGATGCTGCAGCATTAGGCCCATTCCTGAAAACAGACGAGAATTTTCCGGAAGCTGAACAGTTTTCCTTTGCTATATTAACCTCAAAACAATTCTTAGAATGAAATTTGGAGTCCGACTTTGGACACCTAGACACAGCGTTACTTACTATACAGTTACTATTGCTCTTTGCGCTGTGACGTAACTATAACGTCATTGTGTTTATTGTTAACTGAAGATTTCAAGTTAATGCTATCAATTTTACGTTAAACAGTTTACTTAGTAATTTAGCTGCGTTTTTTGCAATATCTTGGGGATTCTTGCCACTTTGTCATCGTTTAATTTTTCTCAGACATTTCCAAAAGTCGAGATTGGGTTGCACATCTATCTGTGCATAATGGTGTCCAATGCCTCCAGCAAGCGGAGCTTCCCAAAGTTGGGAATAGTCAAAGGAGAGCAGCGGTCCTCAATGGGGCAGGAAAGGCTAAGCATGCTGGCGCTTATGAGCATTGAGCATGAGCTGCTGCACAGCTTTGACTTCACTGACACGATCGAAGAATTTGCGCTTGCTAAGGCTCGAAAAACAGCAGTATAAGTAAGCAGCACTAGCGCAATAGTTAGGGTGACAATATGCCTAGGTTAGGTTGATCTGGTTTAGCCTTTTCTGCATTAAGTGTACTTTTCAGACAATTGCTATTGAATGTTGATGTTACATAGTTTGATGTTAATCTCGAGTTGTTACGATACTACGTTGTTATTATTATTCATGTTTAATAAAGGCTGGCTAGTTGCGTCGCAAGCAATTAAGGCTTCTTGGTCGGTCTGAATGTATGGTGAGTGTCGAATGCACATGCACCAGTGATGCCGAGAAACAATAGGTCTTTTCTGCGCTGCAGCATCAGGCCCAATTTCGTCTTAATCCAGCCATGATTGCAGGTTTTCGTTACTTGGTTCCACAACCCTAGTCCTAACCAGAGTGTAACCAGATGTTACCACAGATGTAGAATATAAAGCGACATCCTCCTCAATGGAGTGGAGCTCTGGTGGTCTGCAGCTAGAGACTATAGGAAGCATCAAGCAGCACCACACAAAAGCGGGAAATTTGAAACTGAAGCCAACTTCTGGAAGTTGGCCTTTTTGTCCAGATTTACAAGTGTGACGTGTCTCAGAAGATGAACTCTAGTGTTATTATTTTCTCTGGAGCATCCAACCACTTTTTCCTGGTAGGACAGAATGTTTATATTATTTGTGGTGGCTTGCTGTGGATTTCTTTATACAGAACAGTAAGGACAGTAAAAGCAGACTGTTGTTTTCATGCAGAACTGCTTAATAAAGGCATTTGCATCACATAACTTAATTTGTTAATTTCAAGCTCTGTTTTGAGAATGTGTCTGTTGTTTATGTTGTAAAGGATTTGTTTTTGTTGGTAAAGTCATTAATACATTTCTTGTTATACTGATGTTCACTGAGTGCCGGTCTGAGATTTGTGGTGAGTGGGTTAAACAAGGATGAGTGTTGGTCTCTGAACCCCAAACAGATTTGTATTTATTATGGCTGCTATTGCGATAGGTCTGATTGTGTGGCAGCACTGGGCTTAGTCAGACATCCAGGAAAGCTGTACAAAGTGATCTTTGTGAGGACTCTATTATGGCAAAGACTGGACAGTTTTGGAACTCTTTGAACTTCTTGCCATTAGAGAAGTACTCTGTGCCATGTGTGATTGCATTTAATAGATTTAATACCCCTAAAAATATTTGTAACAGGAGAGGAGCATCCTCTGTTATCCCTCCTCATCTGGAATGACGGCAAAGAGGACAAACATATAAAGAAATACTAAACGCACTGATAATTAAACCTACAAGACAAGGGGTAGATAAATATAAGAATATCAGTAGTGAAAAATACACACAAAAAGATGCAGCTATGTTGCCTCTCTGAATCTTTTGTAACAAATACTGAAACTCCAAAGTACCACCAAACCCTTCACTTGTATTCGTATTGTCACACACGTGTGATTGGGAGCGAAGCTAAAGGGCCTGAATGAAAGTTCCACATCAGACCAGGGGGTGGCAAGGCACACTAACTGTCTCTCTCAATCCTCTGTAGACCATCCATGGGAAATCCCACACAGTTCCAGCCCCACTGATGATGTCACTTCCAGTTCTGGGCCCAATGATGACATCACTTCCTGTCACGGCATTTAAAGCCGCCATCTTTGCAACCTTAAGTCAGTTCTGTTTTGGACTCAGACCTGTGAATATCTCACAATCTATTTACCCATTTTGCAGTAAGGGCATAATATTCGGGTGGCAGCCCCAAACCTTTTTGATATCTTTCTTCTATTCTTGTGACAGAATATACGGCCCCAGCTTCTTCCTCACTCCAATGAGCCTGCACTCCAACTCACCTCCCACCATAGGTTAAAGTTGCTATTGACTTAAGGAGACTTTGTACTCCCTGCCAGCCAAGTCCTCAACTTACATTATGGACCACCAGACTTACTATATTTAAGCCTTTTGTAGGTCTTAAAGAATCAGATGTCTCAAAATGGGCAACATGAACCCAACTCCATTAAATCAGAGGCTGTGTGGAAATAAGCAGGGGGCCAGAGTACTATGAATAGTTTTTTGGTAGCGTAAACAGAAACAACAGTCCGACATTTGCTCTGTGAAACTCTTTTGGGGTAGATGGAATAAACTCCAACTGAACATCTCTAAGCCAGGGGGTTGTAAATATCCCCATACCTGCTTGGTGCATCTCATACGAGGCAATTCTAGAATAGAAGTATGTTGTCTGCTGATGTGCAAGTCAATACAGGGTTACTCATGGGAAAGAGGAGGAGACAGACAAAGAAAATCCATTAATGAACCTCATGATAGTTTTGATTAAATCAAAGGGAGCTCCACCTAGGAAAGGGACACCAAGACCTACTTCTGGAATCAAACTTGGTGAGGAGATGTTTACTGGCAAGCAGCTGTTGGCTGGATGACCCTCATTATCAGTTGCATGTTGACTTAAAGAGACATTTGAAGCTGCACTCCAGGAAACCCGCTCTGAAGGTGAAGGATGAGTGTTGGGTGTAATGCACTTAAATGGAAATCAAGAGTGGGACGAATCCAAGCATACGAGACCTTGGCAATGAAGAATAAAAATAGCAAGACTTCCTAAATGTATGACGGTACACTGTACTTGGAGCTATCTTTTAAAATAATCATAGTGAGTTAGGAAAGGCTGAACTTCCTTAAGCCTTCATAAGTGACACAATAAGATCCATTTACACAGGTGAAAACCTAATATTTACACCAACAAATGATGGATAACTGTATCTGGTGGCAGGTGGCAGTTAAAGAAAGCACTGTAAGAGAATGTGGGGTGCACATAACTCTGTTAACAAATCACATAAGATTTATTTGCATGACAAACTCAGCCATTTGCTAAACACAAGTCATTTTTTTTTTGGTAATTGCTGCTGCTTACTAGCAGGATTTTTAAGAGAAGGTCTTTTGTTAGTAAGGCACACATTATACACAAAACTTACTTCTTCTGTAGCCCTCCACAGTTCAGCATCACTCCATTTGCTTTGAGGGTCCAGATTTGTGCGGAATGTCCCAGAGAATATGAATACTTTCTGGAAAATTCATAACAAGATTATTTTATTAATTATCATGTGTTTCATCACTCCTCATTTAGCAATCCAAGAAAAAATATTCAAGGTGTAAAATACTAACAATGATTAGGACTACAGTGATCCCCCGCCTATCGCGGACCAGAGACCCATCAGCGATAGGTGAAAATATAGATTATATAGAAAGACCATATAAATAAACTTTTTTTTATAGTTTAAGCCTTAAAATACCCCTCCCACACGCTTTAAACACATGTAAACTTGTAATGGCAAGCGACGTTCGCGTAATGCTTTCCATCCCGAAGCATATCCAGGAGTTTTACCTTCTCCTGTACGGTCAAGGTCTTCCTCTGGCGCTTAGGCTCACTACTACCAGAAGGCTTAGAAGATGCAGGACGCTTGGGAGCCATTGTAGGGCTTAAAACAAAATGAAAAGTTCACAAAAAGTTTACTCACAACAATCGGACCACAAGCAAGGTACGCGATACGCAGAGAACTGACATGCATCGGGGATCCACACTCTCTGTTCTTGCGAGATTACATCATGTTAGCAGCAGCCAATCAGAGCCCAAGAGAATGAAAATCCCGCTCTGATTGGTTGAGTCTCCTCTTTCAGCCAATAACGGGCCTTGTAAGAAATCATCTGGGTACTGTAATGCGAAACTCTTTGTCTACCATAGTGTACAATGTACGTATATTTCATGATTTACTGTATTTTACTGCATTTTAGTCAATATTACAGTTATGTTATAGTTATTATAAATTATAATACATATTGTTCTAACAAACTCTTGTCTAGCACACGTGGTGACAAATGAAAAGCGTATGTACATTTCATTATGAATTGCGACTCTGTCTACGTATTCCTGTATGTTTTATGATTTACTAGTGTATTCCTTAAATGTTACGTATACGTTAGTTATTATAAATTATAATATTATTCTAACAAACTTTTGTCTAGCACACATAGTGACTACTGAAAACCGTATGCTTTGTTATGAATTAGCTGCAAAGTAGGATGTACTTATTGAATTTTTCCGCGATATAGCGGGGGCGCGATAGCTGAACCACGGTGTAGTGGGAGATCACTGTAGTGTAAAACCAACAAGAAATTCTCGCAGCAGTCTCTTCATTGTCACAGTACCTATGGTCAGGTTTTACCCAACAACATCAAAAGCGAGGCTAGAGAAGGCAACTCAAAATGAAACGCAGGAAGGTATTCGGTAAGTTAAGAACTCATTCAATAGGTGGAATAAAATTACAAATGAATTCACCACAAACACTGAGAAAGTAAATGAAAAGCAAAAACTATTTTATTTGATATAGACTTGTATGTTTTCTTTCAGTTTCGTGCTAATTATTTCCTTTTATAAACATGTTAGTCTTTGATTTATCAAAATGTCAGAGAGAACACATGAGGTTTCCTGTTTGAAACATGAATAGAGAATGGCCTACACCAACATACTGAATATCTGACACTTGACTAATCATGGTCACATGAAATTAATCAGAATTTCAGCATGACTTACTGGAAACTACAGAAAAGTCCATTGAGCAAAATAGGCACAATGGTACAATTGTAGAATAGGAAAAGAGAATCTATTGTGGCCTACCCCCTGTAGGCACCAGCCACCCAAACCCAACACAGACAGACAGTTTCAGCACACCACATGTTTATTTACACTTCCCAAACTGTTCCCACAAGCAGCACCGTACAATACAGAACAGAACTTTCATTTTCCTTCTTCTTCTTTCTTTCTCTCTCTCTCTCTCTCTCTCTCTCTCTCTCTGGCTCCCAGAGTGAAGGCCAGGGGCTCATTAGTGAGGTCTGGAATGACTCCCATGTGTGGTGAAAGCCCAAAGTAAGGCTCTGTAGATTCTGCAGCTCCCCTGGCAGCTCCCACGAAACCCAACTGGGCTACAGAGAACTCCAACTCCCGGCATGCCCTGCGGGTATCCCTGGTGCCATAGCAACCCTGGGGAAGATAATGCCCTGACCACGCTCTCTTCCCCTGTCCTTCCACAATATTAGCATCCCGGCCAGGCAGGGCTACTGGCCATCCATGACACTATATATTATTATATTATTAAGAGTGCATAATATACCTTTTCTATTAAAGGTAAAATCATTTCATACAGCAGAAATTGGGACCCATGTTATTGGAAGTGTCACATTAAAATGTGTTTAAAATTTTGTGCTGATCAACCACATCCTTAAATTCACTTGCCTAATAATGTGTAGGTCTCCCTTGTACCAATGAAACAGCTCTGACCCATCAAGGCATGGACCCCTCAAGTCTGTTGAAGGTGTCCTGTGGTATCTTGAAAACATTAGCAGCAGATCTTTTAAGTCCTGTAAGTTGTGAGGTTTTGGCCTCCATGTGTCAGACTTGTTTTTCCAGTACATTCCACAGTCGCTTGATCAGATTGAGATCTGGGAAATTTGGAGGCCAAGTCAACACCTTGAACTCTTTGTCATGTTCCTCAGACTATTCCTGAAAGAGGCCACTGCCATCATGGAATACTGTTTCCATGAAGGAGTGTACATGGTCTGCAAAAATCTTTAGGTAGGTAATATGTGTCAAAGTAACATCCACATGAATGCCAGGAACCAAGGTTTCCCAGCAGAACATTTCCCAGAGCATCACACTGCCTCTGTCGGTTTGTCTTTTTCCCATAATGCATCTGGCTGCCCACTCCTCCCCAGGTAAACAACAACACACACCCGACCATCTACATGAAATGTGATTCATGAGACCAGACCGCATTCTTTCTTTGCTCCATGGTCCAGTTCTGATGCCTATTGAAGGCACTTTCAGAGGTAGACAGGGGTCAGTATGGACACTCTGACCAGTCTGCATCTAGGCAGCAAGCTGCAATGCACTCTGTGTTCTGACACCTTACGTTTTTCAGCCATTTGTGCTACAGTAGCTCTTCTCCGGGATCAGACCAGACAGGCTAGCCTTCTATCCCCAAGTGTATCAATGAGCTTTTGGCGTCCATGACCCTGTCGCCGATTCACCATGTGTCCTTACTACACTTAGTACATTCAGTTACTTCATTTGTTATACACAAACAGACTCACAATTTATATAAAAGAGAGATGGGCAGTGAGTTTACATCTTCTGGACACAAGACAAAAGAAGACACATAGTTGAGGGAAAAATAAAATAATGAAAAGAATTTAATGTTTTTAAGTACAGTAACCATGAATGATTGATTACTTATGGGTTTCATACAGCACATGGTTTATACAGAGGTGGCCTTAGGGGTGTGCAGGGCCTAGGGCTGACCAACCCCACGCGGGGCCTGTTACGTCAAATACTGTTACCGGTGTGTGTGGACTGTATAAATTTTATACATTTTAAAATGAATAAAAATAATGTTAACATACACTGGATTTTCTCATTTCAGTATTCAGCTAAATTTTTGCAAGATAACACACGGACTTTATCAAAATATAACTGGAGAATACAGTATATATCTTGACAAATCCGCTCAAACAGGACACGCGGACCTCAAAAATAGGGCCCCCTTAGGCACAGGGCCTGGGGTGGTTGCCCCACTTGCCACCCCCAAATGCCGCTTTTGGGTTTATATTCATGGAAGTGTGCAGTTTCCACTCATCTCTTTGATCATGTGCAGAATTATCTGAGGATTTCGGCAAGTGACACGACCTGGTGTTGTATTTGTACTCTGAGGTGTACAGAGTGAAGAGAAAAGCAGGCAGGACTAATGTACATGTAGAACCTTCAACCTACACTCGAATGTGTTTGAATATTTACTTATTTTTAATATGACTCTTCAAGCCTTCACTTTTGTTTAACTTAACAGCTGTTGGATTTTCTGAGCTTCTTTTATTCATGGTAGATTCATTTATCTTTTGCAATTTTCACAGATACTGGTGTGCTGATATCAAAAAAGTTCTGTTTGCAGTATATTTGCAGCTTTTTTTTTAATGATTAACTTAATAACACTAATGTAATTTTAATTCTGGTAATTTTCTGCACAGTTTCAGATAATCAGGTTTTCAAATAACCTAACCTGGGTTATGACTTGAATGTAAGTAGACAGACGTAGCACTGAAATTACACCTGTTAGTGTTACAGTACACACAGTAGCTGTCTTATGCTGAGTGTTGTAGTTTTTAGGGTTTTTATAAGTGCAACTCTTTATTTTGATGCATTTTGCCATTTCTTTTTTGCATTAGTTATCAATTTTCATTATTTTACTTTTATTGCTTTGTGCCACAATTTAGTACTTTGGTTTATACTTACTTACGGGGGCCGCCATTTTGTGCTTTTTGTAATTATCAACAAAGATCTGTTGCCTCCACGTTAACCCCGGACATTGCATGATGTGACATCATCTTCTGAGTGCTTTGCATTCAGTGTCCAAGATTCTAGATTCAGTAGCACATTGTTTCCAAGATTGATGTTTAGGTAATCACACTTGCTAGTGTTTTTTCCCACTTTGATTTTGATTTACATATTGGCTTGGTAATTTTGGTACTTCAGATCTTCCGATTTTTTACCTTTGCACATTATTTTTTCATACTTTTTCTCTTTGATCTTCTGTTTTATTTCAATCATTCTTCCTGCCTGTTTTGCCATAGCAGAATACACAGTAATTTAATCACATAGAAATGGTTATATTTTTGTCATACTCCTTAAATATATTATTAACTGGCAATGATCTGTTTACCTAGTGTGCATCCTAGAGCAGACTATTCAGGTCTTGAAAACTTGAACTCTATTATGCTAGAAGCCCTAGCAAGAATATTTTAAAAGTAAGCAGGAAATAAAAACATAATCAGAAATCAAAAAAAAAAAAGGTAAAAAACCAGGAGATCTAACACACAAAGCCAAATCGAAAGCCAAAAATCAAAGTCACCAAAGTCAAGCAGGAGTTGAAAGCAGGAAAACACTATAAGGAAACAGGGTTTAGGGAAACAGAAACAATTGACAAAAGGTGTATGAATCTGCAAACTCAGATGAGGAAATACCTAAAATGGGCTGCTGGTACCAGTGGCTAATGAGCTCCGAGGACACGCCCCCTAACAACATGAAGCTGTCCTAACGACACGATCTTAATGACCAAAAGGGCAGCTCAAATAAATAAGCAACACCAAAAGTAAGACCAGGGTCAAAAATGACCCCTAAATTGTGTCATCAGTCTTGTAAAAAAAAATTGAAGAGAATCACGAAACATTTCAATAAAAACCTAACTCACAACAGTCTCTTATTTGTGGTTGAATCTGTCACATGTATAGGGTTTCAAATAAACATAATTGACTATTCTTTATATTAATGTACTACTTATTCCTAATTAATACAATGCTATTATAGTGACAGTTACAGCATTTCTAGCTGGAAAAATAAATTCACATGTTTGTGACACTCAGATACCACATGCAGAATTGAGTGCTCTCCTGAACTATCAGTGTTAAACCATCTCTGTTTGGTGCTCTGTCATCCATGAAGTCTGAGTTGCCCAGACTGACATGACAGACGTCCAACAATGTAGGACCAGCATCCAGTTCTGCTTGAGGATTAGCAGCCAACTAGAAGATGCAGATGACGTCTAATAAGGAAATCTACTATGTGGAGTTGTATAAAGTGAAACTCATCCTAAAAGTATGAGATAAATGATAAAATATAAAGAGAGAAGCATGTCCCAGAGCCTATTGGCATCCCTATTTAAATATATTGTATTGCTGCCTGAACATTATGAAAAGATTGTGCGAAGAACTGGGAAATTATTAAAACAAGTCATGTGTCACAGCATAATACTGAAGATTTTTTTAAAAGCATTTTGTGACATACTGTAGAGTGCTATGAAATACACTACAACAAATAAAGATTTTTTTTTATTATTTGTTTTTATATCTTCTTATATAATACGCTACCGTGGCTGTTCGTTTGTCTGTTCAGGATTTTAAATCACCTGTAGCTCACAAACCGTTTGAACTATTGACATGACATTTGGTACACATAAACTACGTGACGTCTACTATCAGCTTGCGGGGTGAAGATTGACCTCCAAGGTTATTCTTCTTTTTATTTTTATTTTATTTTATTGTAGGATCAACTCTCAGCAGCAGGGTGGCTGAGCGGCACATGCGTACGGGTGTCATTCTCATCCCTACCACCTTCGCCATCACTTCCCCTACCTCTTCATATCTTAAATCATTCTTGAGGCAGATTGAAGACTTAAGTGCCAGCTTAAGTGAAAAATTAAGGATAAACATACTAAGTAATTGCAACACAAACACTGACTTAAATGGTTTTAATGTGAAAAGATGTTAACGAAAGAAGAGAAGAAGCGGGCTGCTAGGGTGGAGAAAAGAAGAGCTGCTCAGGAAGCAGCAAGCGCATCAACCTCTGAGCAAATGAATGCTAAATGTACAGAGAAGGAGGATGAAAACTAGGAATGCTGAAGTCAAGTGTATTCACTGCACGTTATCATGCAGTGTGCCATTACTGGTTGTAAATATTCCTTGTCATACATTTTAACTCTAGGTTTCTATTTTGAGTAGAAAGAATAAATTAATTTAAGTCGTATTTTTATGCTGTATTTTGTTCTGTCTTTATAACAAACGATGAAGAGACCCAAGTCACTGATGCATGCACAACAGGTAATGTACTACCCACCTTGTGATTTTAAATATAATTTTGGATAATTTGTGTTTATAACACCACACTTGCTATTCAACTTACTTCTACTGTTCTATACAAAGCACTTTTCAATCAGATCCTGTTTTAAGCAGGTTTGTTGATATCCGCTGATTTTTAATTCACACCTTTGTTACTCTGATTTAACGTGGGTTAATTTTTTTTCAGGTTATTCAGAACAACTTTGCAAGTTTGAGTTTCAGTTCCCCTAGCAACAGCCTAAATATACGGGAGCATTTACTCATTAAGGTACAGTTAATCTGGTACAGGTAGCCTGGTCCACGTGGATTTCACCTTGAAATGAAACAACTATTCCTCTAAGGTGACTCCACAGTGACTTGTGCTTTTTTTTCCGCATACTGGTCCTCCCATGACTGTGGATCTGTAAGAAATGGGATCCATCAGATGAAGTGATGATGCAGTCCTCTGCTGCTTCTGATCTTTCCATAGTGGAATTCCACTCCAAAGCTCCAATAACCGATATGTGACAAAGTAGATAGATAGATAGATAGATAGATAGATAGATAGATAGATAGATAGATAGATAGATAGATAGATAGATAGATAGATAGATAGATAGATAGATAGATAGATAGATAGATAGATAGATAGATAGATAGATAGATACTTTATCAATCCCAAGTATGACGAGTGATACATTCTGAAATGCCTCTTTAAGCGCATGTGTTGATAGACTACAGCCAATCTGCACAAGTTACACTAGAATTTGCTGTTAAAATTATTTTAACAATCTTTAGCAACTACAGGGATGCCCTTTATGGGTGAGGACCCATTCTTTACAGACCCATGACCGTGTTGTGAATGAAAAGCCGAGAAGGACTGTTGATTCTTCTCCACAGTCTGACACCAATTCCCTGTTTTTTGTGCTCTCCAGTACTGTACACACACACACTTCTTTAAATAGATCTGACTACACATTTGATACTCTCGCTGATTTAGCATTCAGTTATGTTTAAAAGGCAAATACTGGTAATAAAATTGCCACTCAGTATATGTTTTCAAAGTTTTGTCTGTGTGCTAAAAAGTATAGTAAGTAGATATTTATTTATCATTTTACATTTTAAGTCACTGTGTCAGCTGCTGTTAGTAGAACTTGATTCATTCCAATGTGTTAAGTTAAAAACAAATATTGTAGAATAAACTTAAACTTGTGAGCAAAAACACAGAAACTGAAACGTTTGCATTGGAATGAAAAAAGAAAATGTACAGCATAACAGTTCTGAGTAAACTGTAAATCATGATAAAGAGTGGCAATGAAGCACATCACAGATGAGCATGCAGATTAGACTTCACGACTCTTGATAATATAGTTTTCAATATACAAAGTGTTTAAGTGAGAGAATCATCTTACCTGAGGAATAACTGCAAAAGCTTTCCTCCACTCGTGTAGAGATACGTCATTCCATGAGACTCCATCGATTGTTATGTCACCTTCGGTGGACACAAGTCGTAAAAGAGCAGACAGCAAGGTGCTCTTTCCTGAACCTGTTCTCCCTAAAATCCCCAGCTATCAAACAAGAAAAGAAAATTAAACCACATTCTGAAAGGATGGTCCACATATCATTTCACAGGAGCAAGTTATTATAAGCAGGCACCTAATATCCACTGATAGAGACCTGCGGAGGTGGTGGCGGCTCTTCAGTAAGTTGTGTATTAGGTCACTCTTCTTCTATAACAATAAAGAATACTTGTGACTGACACCAGCCATTATTTTTCTTTTTTTTTCCTACTTTGATTATGTAATACATGAGGGTGGCACAGAGGCTGACATGGACAACCTGGAAGCTGGCATTTCTAATGTTTGTAGTTTCCCCAGGGTTCATTAGCTGATTCTAGCATTTCTACTTTATCAAATACTTCTCAACATGACTTGGTCCAGAAGAAACCCCAGGATTGTGTTCAAAATCCACCTCATCAGTGCTGCATTGAGAAAAGAATTGGGGCATGAATTCAGTGAGGTCTCGCTTAGGGATGGGAATTGATAAGATTTTCACGATTCCGATTCCATTTTCGATTCTGTTTAACAATTCAATTCTTTATCGATTCTCCTATCGATTCTTATTTTTAAAAAAGGAGAACACATAGGTCGATTAGCTTAGAACTTTGTTTTATATCTTATCTTTGAACAAGATAGAAATTTAGGAGTAGCATGACCTTACAAACCCAACAGTGAGATCTTAAGAGATCCACAGCCTACGGCTCCTCGATGGGGTGCCACGGGGTCCCCAGAAAAAAATGTGTAAATGTAAAATAATAATAAAATAAATATTCTTCTGTAGCAATAACAAAGTATAACATAAATTATTCTGTGGCAATTACACAAGAATGTCCAGTAACATTTACACTCTCCTTTTTAAAAGTATATATGAGCTGAGCACTCAAAAATAAAACTACATCAGCCAGCAACAAATACAATGAACTCAAGTCCAATGGAACTGTGCACTGTGCAATTCTGCAACCATCAACTATTTTGACAGCTACATCCATGTTGGCCGCATTATCAACAGTGGCTGCTACAACCTTGTCTTTGATACCATACTCCTCCAAGATCTCATCAATCTCCTCTGTTACAGCTGTCCCTGTCTGTGCCCGGTACACTGGTTTGGGTTTGAGGACTTTTTCTTGAGCCTGGCCATTCCTGACATAATGCAGCGTTACTGTGAGGTAATGATCTTGACTAAAACTTGTCCATCCATCTGCAGTGACGGCTGCCTTCAACACATGTTTCAGCTCAGAAATGGAAACGGATGAAACATCTGGTAAGAGGAGAACATGCAACTTTGACATTCCCTGACTTAGCCTACAATTAAACACATTCACTTACCGAAAATTGGGGGCATCTACTGTGGCAAATGGGTGCAAGCCTTTTACCACAAACTTAGTCACTGCTCGGTGACATTCGTCTATCCTGGCCTGTGTCATTTTACTTTTCCCCGCCTCTGTGAAAGGAGAAGCTACCGGTAGACTGCAGCGAGAACTGCCAGCATCTGAGACAGCCAGACTCTGTCTGTCTCTCTCGTCATGGTCATCTAAATGCAATGCACAGTAATAGCAGGTTTTGCAATAAGGCAAATCACGCTAACATAATATGTAATGTTAGTTGATTACCTGCCGTATTAACGGGAGAGGACGTGCAAACGTTACTGCTGCTGCTGAGTTGAGATTCACTAGTCCGGAGCGGATCAAAAATACGACATTCATTTAAGGTCATTGCGTGTTTTGTGAGCAAATGCTTTTGCATATTCGTAGTGTTTCCTCCCTTTGATGAAATATCTACTTTGCAAGTATTGCAAGTTGCCCTGTTGTCATCCTTTCTCGTAAAGTATAACCAAATTTTTGACCGTTTGTGCCGCTTAGGCGCCATGTTTCCTGCTGGGTAAATGCCCGACGCAACGTGGTGACGTCATTCGAGGCTACTGGAATCGATAGGGGAATCGTTTGCAAAAATGGCAAACAATTCCAAGGAATTGAAACAGTGGGAACCGGTTCTCAACAAGAACCGGTTTTCGATTTCCATCCCTAGTCTCGCTAGAGGTGATCTGTATGTATGTGTGTGTGTATATATATATATATATATATATATATATATATATATATATATATATATATATATATATATATATATATATATATATATATATATATATATATTTATATATATTGTGGCAAGCAGCTGGGGGTGGTACCCAGCCGGGACGCCCAGAAGGACTGGAGGAGGGATTACGCCTTCTCCAGACCACGAAGGGGCGACCACCCTGGTGGCTTTGGGGACCACGGGAACAGAGCTTAGAAGCTTCCGGGTGCACAGTTGGCACTTGCGCCACACCGGGGAGTGCTGGCAGGCACTCATTGGGAGGCACCTGGAGCACATCCGGGTGGATATAAAAGGGGCCGCCTCCCTCCATTCGATGGCTGGAGTCAGGTGGAAGATGACAGAGCTCGGAGGAGAGGAGTGGAGGCAGACCTGAAGAGAGAAAGGTATTGGAAAGAGAGGCCTGGACTTTGGGGGTGAAAGTGGGTTGTGTGGTGTGTTTCACTGTAAATAATTGTGTAAATAAGCGTGTGTGGTGCATTTAAACAATGTCTACTTGTCTGTGTCCGGGCTGTTCACCACAATATATACACACATGACCACTATACAAAGAAAGAGAGTGGAGTGGTGTGAGTCAGTGCTTTGTGTTCTAGAGAGAGAAGACTTGGAGGAAACCACACGTAAGACACACTGGACAGTACAGCCAGGCACAGCAGGGCACTGGGTTTTCCCTTATCATTCTTTTTATAATCATTTGTCTGGCATGTGTTACAGTCAGTAAAAACACCATTCTTTTGATAAACTTGCTGCCTCATGGCTATTGTTCTGAGTTGGACAAATGCCTGGGGGAGTTCTGCTATCACACAACAAACACAGATATCTAGGTACTTCTGTCACAAAGAAAGGACATTCTAATGGTAAAAGGTTATTTAAAGGTACTAATCAGCCAATAATTAAGACTATCAAGACTGTGGTCGATCCACAACAAATTTTCCCTTCCCTGTTACAAGTCTTGTCTTCCTAATTACAATACTGGCTCCATGTTTGCATGACACTTCATCTGCACTAAGTCAGGTTTCAGTTTTGAAAAGTTTAAACCTGCATTACGCAATCAAGGCTTTAAAAATAACAAAGTTTGTTCAAATGTGACAATAGGAATAAAGTAGTTGCTCCCTGTAGAACATAATTGCATAATCTTTTCTTTACTGGAAATCTGAATTACGCCAGATACATTTTGCTTCATAAAAGGTCTACAAAAAGGACTGGACGAGTTAATGTGTAGTGAGTATGGAATGAATCAAACAAAACACGACACAAAACATAAACAGGTCCTTTAATATCTAAGAAACCCACTGAGATTGCAGATAGGCATAATGTAAAGTGCCCAAATCAGTTCAGGCTGGAATGCTAAGATATATCCACCTAACTACAAAGATGAGTGTCTGTGTCTGCATATTTGTAGTAATACAAATCACAAACATTAATACTGCTTTTCAAACCCCATACCAATTTTATCATATAACAGAGACATATGCATTGCACTCAACATTCCAACAGGTGGGGCATTTCAACCATTTGTACTAATGCACTTAATTATTACAAATGTTAGTGATCCGCCATCTATTGGAATAACACATACAATGCATTTTATGACTGCATGCATTACAATAGAAATTCCAATAGATGGTGCAATACAAACGTTAACACCGAGGTCTGCGTTGATTATTTAGATTTTAACCCATCTTCGACAGGCAGCACAGCAAGTAATACAATATAATATAATTATAATAATATACATAGGATAATAATTTATAATAGTAATTGCTTTCAGGATAAATGACTAGTAACTAAAAGTTATAGACATAAATCTGACTATACAGAGTTAAAATGCCTTTAGATACAAAAAGAGGGAAAGAAGAATAAAATTACGATGTCACCATTCTGAGAGAGAAGAAAATACAAAGGAAATGAAAGGAAAAAAATGTTATACAAGACTAGCTGTGTAAGCCTGTGCTGTAAAAAGCCCGGGGTCCTAGAAACTATTGAAATTGTCAGAAAAAAAAATGAAATATAGAGATTTTAGGTAATTGAAAGGAACTACCCTGGGCATCGCTCTCCTAGGAGGATTCGTTTTGCTGACATGCTCGCATCGCTTGTGCATTAGTGGTGGGAGGAAAAGTAAAATGGATACCACTTTGCAGATGTTAATGGCTAAGCAAGTTTGTCTTTCTTCTGAGGTTTCGTTTTGCTGACATGCTGTCCTCACTTGTGGTATTAGTGGCTAAGCGAGTTTTCTATTTCCTCGGAGGCAGAGCCCTTACCCCGACTCCATCTTTCACTTCCAGGCCGGACAGACAGACACACACACTTCCACGCGTAGACGTTTATATATAAGACTAGTCATTTAGCCCGTTACAATAATGGGCGCTAGAACAGTAGTGCATAAACATTAGTAGGAACAGTCTATATTAAATGGCAAGGGACTTTGACCTCATTCTTTTTGTTGGTTGTATTTTTCTTTCTTTCAGCCTTTCTTTTGTTGATGTTTACTTGCTGAGCTGACCGTTCTTCGTGGGCTGCCGCCATGTATTGTGTGTCTTTAATTTTCTGTGACAGTAATACTGTCTTGTACGGCTCTATTCAATAAGGGCACGTAGATAATTTAGTTCAAATGGCTCTGGAATATGTGAAGAGCAACAGGTGCAGATCTTTATTTACGCGCGCCTTTATTCGCTGCACCCAATTGAGGTCGTCCTTTTGAGGATCGCCTTTTTGTGCTTACTGAAGGATGCCTGTGCGCGCCCTTATTGAAGGATACCGTCTTGTACGTCCACTGGCTTGTACGTTCGTAATATACGTCCGTAATATACCTTTAATTTTCTCTGGCAGTAATACAGGCGTGCGCATCAGTAATATGCCTTTAATCTCCTCTGACAGTAATACTGGCTTGTATGTGGCTGTAATATGCGTCACTGTATTGTGTACCTTTAATTTCCTCTCGCAGTAATACTGGTTTGTATTTCCGTAAAACACCTCTAACTTTCTCTGACAGTAATATCGTGCATCGCACCGTGCCCCGCGCATGCGCACTTCACCAGAAGACACCCACACACGGACACCTGGACGCACACAGGGATTTTATATATATAGATGACACATTGACTCGGTATTCACTCTGCCACCATCAAGAAGCTGTGTTTAATTCTCTCTGGCTACCGTCAGTAAGAACTTTGCATGTTCTCCTTGTTTAAATAACGATTGTTTTAGATGCTCAGGCTTTAATTTAGTCAGCTAGTTAACAGGTTGCACATTTACAACATGCCATTTACCTTTTGACCTTTGTTTACTGAAAAGCAGAGGTTTTCAAGGATAGCTCGGTCACCCTCCTTGTACTTGGCAGTCAGGTTGTTGACTGTCATTTGGCCTCCAGATGGCCAGTCCTTGGTATGCTCGTTCTTGATGACCAAGTCTTTCTGCTTTTTCCCAACATTAGAATCTTCTGAAGGCAGGTCAATAAACTTGAATACCCGGCTCACCGAGCGCATCTGTAATAACATGCATATATACCCGTCAGCTGATGGTATGAAGATAATTCTTGCATACATTCTTATTTATTATTATTTCATTATTGCAATATTTCCTTTTTTTAAATAAAATTCTTTATGAACATTTTCACTTTATGACATCAATGTATGGTAACCCAATCTGAAGATATTATCCAATGATAATTATGAGCTACACTGCTCCAGTTAAACTCTGAGTTTCCATGGTATGCTAATTTAAAATAAAGATATACTTTTCAGTGCACACTGTGACCAATATAAAACAATTTCATATTGCTAAGTAATATTGCAAGTATGCATTTTCTTTGCATTTTCCTTACCAGACTATCCACATCTATACTGGAGTTCACAGCCCACTGTAAAGTACCCATGATATTCATTGCAAGCGTTATAATTATTCCAACGTCTCCACCATCCTCACCTATGGGAGAAACCATTAGAAAAGCTGATTATATGAAGCACTGAGAAAAATAATTCTGTTGAATTAAATATCTAAATATCTGATGCTTCTGCAAACCTAAACAAGCAACTGAAAATAAATCAAAATAAAACACAAGATACTTCTAAATGTGTTGTTCATTGTGGATAACTGTAACTGTACTACAACTATGATATTTAACAAAATGAGATAACAGTCTTACCATTTGTTCCAATTGAAATAAAGGCAACAGCAACAAAGAAGAGCACAAATACTATGTCGATCCTCATCTGGAACCATCGTAAGGTGGAAAGGTATAGGAACCAGTTGGCGGTGTGCACATTTATTGCTTTGTGGAAAAGGGCTTCAAAATATGATTGCCTGCTGAATGCACGGATAGTCCAGAGACCCTTTAAGGAAGTGATGAGATGAGTGAAAATAGGACTGCGGGCTGCGGGATGTGGAAGAAAGAAGAGATAGCACTTTGGTGAGAAACACAATTACACACCGCAATCTGACACAAATTCACTGTCTCATCATTTCTTACCTTCACTCTCAAGCTGCTTTAGCTGTTGTGAAGTGCGAAGAAAATACGACCTCAAGATGACAAAAGCAATAATTACAGGAGTTGCTGCCAGAAAGATATAGGGCTTTAATGATGCCACCACCAAAATGGCTCCCAATACAATAATGGTCAGCTTAAAAGAAACACAAACAAAAGTTAGGTGATTAATACAACAATCTAATATTTTTTAGTGATAAGAACCGAATGAACCAACATAATGTGTCTTACTACATTTAGAAAAAATTGAACTATTAGTTTTTCTCTAAAATAATAAACCTCTGTTCTGTTCTGATTAACATTAAATGACGTGAACTAGTCCAACTACTGCAAAACAAAATAACCCTTAACCCGCTTAACTCTAGTTATAAATTTTGTGAAATTTTCTCTTTTTTACTGCCCCAGCACATTAGCACTGTTATGAGTGCCACTCCCTCACAGCTCCTGAGATCTGCATCTCAATCACTGCCCAGTCTAGTTCGGTTATGCGCATATTCTCCATCAGAAGTGGTTTCGTTTGGAGAATGTGGTTTCCTCATATTCTACCAAGAATAGTAAAGGAGAATTAATATATGCAGACAGTGAAATAGCGGATGCTGTAAACTCACATTTTTCTGAGCGCTTCACAAGTGAGCAAGTGGATAACCTCCCAGAGGTAACAGGGACTACTAAGGAGGTAGTGAGGGATTTGGACATTGTAGAGGGAGAAGTGCTGCTCAGATTAAATAAGCTGAAATCAAACAAATCACCAGGACCAGATAATATTTACCCTCAAGTTCTTAAGGAGGCTAGTGAGTACATATATAAACCTTTGACACATATTTTTAGGAAGTCACTGCACACTGGAGAGATTCTGAAGGACTGGAAAATGGCAAATATCATCCCATTATATAACAAGGGTGACAGGGCAGATCCAAACAACTATACGCCAGTAAGCTTAACATGCATCGCAGGAAAATTAATGGAAGGAATTATTAACAATAAGATTGAGCAACACCTGGCAAGGACAGGAGTTATTCTGAACAGTCAGCATGGGTTCAGAAGAGGAAGGTCGTGTTTTACCAACATGCTGGAATTCTATGAGGAGGCAACAAAAGGATACGATCAAAGTGGAGCATATGATATTATTTATCTGGACTTTCAGAAAGCATTTGATAAGGTGCCACATGAGAGGTTGGGCATCAAATTAAAAGAAGTGGGAGTTCAGGGTGATGTTTTTAGATGTGTGCAGAATTGACTCAGACAAAGGAAGCAGAGGGTGATGGTGCAAGGAACACTCGTTTCATTACAGACTAAGTTACTTTTCTAACTTATTCAAAACGTTTTACATAGACAGTTGAGAGCCACTTCAGCGACCATCAGTGTGTACCCTACACCTGGATGATGCGACGGCAGCCATTTTTGTGCCAGTATGCGGACCACACATTAACTATTAAGTGGTGAAGGTCTGAGAGAGATAGTTAGCCAAATAGAGACAGGGGGATGATTAGGAGGCCAGAATGACCAGGCCGTGGTGGACAATTTAGCCAGGACATGAGGAAACACTCTACTCTTTTCGAAAGATGCCCCACAGAGATCTGAGGTCCTAGGTTTTATGTGTCATCTGAATTATGTTGCCAATTTGTACAGCACAGTGTCGCCATTGATGCACTGGGGCATTGGGATCCACATACAGACCACAGAGTTGCACCTCCTACTGACCACTCCAAAACCCCTCCAGAATACAGGAATTAATAATATTGTTAACAATTGTAAAACTTTATTAAGTGTCACAAATAAGCATTCATTCTTTGATTAGCATTGGCACAACCACATACTACTGTAACCCAGTAAATGCGTAAAACTATTTCTATATTTTGTTTGCCGTATGCAATAATAAGGCAAAGTTGACATCTCCTTAAAGACCAACACATTCTTGCTTTAATTTATGTGAAAAAAACAAAGCAAAACTTTTGCTGTATTGATTTTTTTTACTGCTTCCTTAATTCTCCAAATAAAAAGTTAAGAAATTTGTAATGAATAAACACGTCCTACCTGTACAAAATCAAAAATAGTAAGTGGCAGCATGTCATCAATCTGAGCGATGTCTTTTGTGAACCTATTTAAAATTCGACCTAAGAAAAAATGAAACACCAAAAAACTATTAATTAACTAATTATTTTAGTACAATCAAGTGCTACATCATCAGCATCAAGGAAATCTGACAATAATATTGTATGACACCACTGCAGTTGTATTTTAAATTAATTTTAAGTAAGTAGGTCTCAGTGTTTTACACCCTCATAGATATGTCAAATACAAATTCTTCAGTAAATGATAATCTTACTGTAACGAGGCTGTGTTTCCCTTCATTTAGCCATTCTCAAATGTGGCAAAGCCTGTGCTACTCCAAGAGTTGGGCATGAAGGTAGCTGGTCAGTGAAGGCTCCACTTGGATTTGCTTTGTAAAGTCATGACTAAGTAAAAAGGTTTGAATTTTTGATTATCTTTCTCCTCACCTCCTTTGTTAACGTTCACTTCTGTATCAGAATTATTTACTAACATGCTGTGAGACAAAAATGACTTTAGGGTAAGCATGTTTTTTGTTACAGAACTAGCACACAATACGATGCCAGAGTGTGTGGGCTGGTGGCTAAGTGAGTTGGGTCAAAAATGATCTAAAGCAGCGTGAAGCATAGGAAAGTCCGAGGGGAAGAGTGTATTCCTCTTCCCAAAGCTAAGAAGAAATTAAGTGTGATTTTGTGATAGTGGAGAATTGGGTTTGAAGCTTTGTTTATCACTATGTTGCAGCCGGTGCCTGTGCTAGGTTATTTGGTGCCCTAGGGCAAGCTTATTAGTGTGCCAATTGACTGTTCAATAACTAACTTGTGTGGCTGAGTCCCCCCCTTTATGATCTGCACCCTAGGCGAATGCCTAACTCGCCTTAATGGTGGCACTGGCCGTGGTTGCAGCTGTGAAACTTGGTCTCAGTAAGTTTAATCCTAAGCAATTTCTAAGGCAGTGCGCAGCTCTTTTAAAGTTTGTTTAAAATGATGTTAATGTGGTTGTTTTACTGCTTCACCAACCAAATTCTTCCTGTGTCCAAGTGAGCTCTTCTCCAGATACTGTGTTTATCCTCCCATATCCAAAAAATATGAAGATTAAGTTGATTTGTGATACTAAACTGCACAGTATGTGTGTGTGTGAGTGTGTCGGTAGGTCCTCCAGCTAAGCCACCCTGTGCCGTATTGGTTTTGTCTTTATACTCCTGATGCTGCAGCCGAAAATGTTGGATTAACAGATTTTAGGGAATGGATTGATTATTTAAAATGATGTCTATTCTGAGCACAAAAGGAGAAATGGAAGGTCGCTTTAATTCTTCTGACTACTATGCATATGTGGTTTCTGTACTAAAACTATTGTACACACTCAGCTGGATGTTTGAAAAACAACCCATTTACATAATTCAGAGCCGTCTCTTTTGAGACACAATCAACACCACAGGTATAGTATAGTATGTACTATTCTAAGATGCAAATATAAAATTAAAATATGCCCAGTTGGCTTTGTTTAAAAATTAGACCACAACCTTTATTAATATATGTGTAAGATTCCATTTATGAAAGAAATGAAGAAATCTACAACAAGACATCTTGATTACTTGAGTGACAGAATGCAATAAGCATACAGCGCCGTTTTACATAGTGTGGCGGATGGCCGGGGTTCATGTCCGGCCAGGACGCCCCTTTGTTATATGTTCAGGTGGAGCAGCCATGGACAGTGCAATACCTCTCCCTGGACATAAGATGGCCACCCCCCTGGGTTGGAGCGCTACCTCAGTTTCCCGCAGGGCTCCATGGGATTTGGAGTTGGGTGCAGCCCTGTTGGGTCCCGCAGGCACTGTCAGGGGGTGCTGCAGCTGGGACTCCTGAGCCTGTATGGAGGTGCAGCCAGAATCAACCACCTGGAGCACTTCTGGGTGGACTATAAAAGGGCCCAGCAACCACCACTCAATGGCCAGAGTCGGGAGGAGTAGGACAAAGCTTGAAGGAGGAGTGGTGGTTGTGATGGTGGAAGAAAGAAATTGTGTGGTGGTGTTTTGGGACTGTGTTGTGCCTGTGGGGGTCACAGGAAGACGTGCCCCACAGGTGAAGAAAAGTAAAACTTTCTGTGGTTTTTATACGTGCTCCAGTGTGAGTTTGTGTCGGGTCAGGCGCCTATATAGCGACTTTTACAATAGATATTTTAAAGAGAGTATGTCATGTCTGGTGTGTTATATCTCACATAGAATACACACAGTTACAAAACTGAAGTCTTCAATGAAAGTTACAAATTTAAACCATTCCAATCAGCCCCCCTTAGTCAAGAGGAAAAGAGACATTGTGATAGGTTTTTATGGGTTATTATGGGTTAACTCATTTTTCCTATCATTCTGGAACTATTGAATTTTTCATGCTGGATTCTTACATACACAAGTTTGGATAAGCCTTTGTCATAAAGAAAATTAATGGTACGTGTCATACCTAATGTGCAGTTCTCAAATAGTGGGATGAGTTGTCGATTTGAGCAAAAACTACTCAGTCTTTTAGATGTTACTATGTAGCAGATTTTCTACGGCTTTGAAGGAATGTTTATTTAAATGTTGTATCTTATTGTTAAGACAGTGATAAAAACCAACCAACCTGTTTTCATTGTGTTTATGATGGCCATTGGAGCATGTAGAACTGAGTGAAACATTTTCTTGTGTAAAATCTTTGACGCTGTTATAAGCGTGTGAACCAAAGGAAGTCCTCTGAAGAATCCCAGTGCAAGAAGACTTTCAGCAGTGCCAACATATATATAAAATATGTAGAATGCGCTGGATTTAGTAACATTTACTGGAAATTGCGAAGAAGACAAATTTCCTGTTTCAATGTAATTGCTAGAAAATGGAAAAAAACAACAGTTAGGATCATGCAAAACTACAAAATTAAGAATGCTACAAATATTAATTAAAGTAAAATGTTTTACATTTTGCTTTATATATTGAATATGTTTTAGACTATCATTTTAGGTTTTGTAATTTTCTTAAAACCATTTAGTTTAGATTTACTTTATACTTTATTGTCAAATAAAAACATAGCATTTTGATTAGCACTTGTAAAATAAGAATTAGACCATACTCTGTACATATGTCAATAAGGACCATAATATACCTTTCCTTTGTCTCTTCTTGTATAAAATATCACTTTATTAAAGTAGCATTCCTTGTACACTATTCATAGGTATTGGGATTCATCTGTTGTGATTTTATTTGGGACTGGGGTTTGCCAAAGTCTTTATTAGTAATGAATTGCACAATAAAAAGACAACTGGAGGGAACGACCAGTGCAACAATCCCAACTTGTCGCCTATGCCATATCCAATCTGTAATGCTGTACTTTATTGTCCTCATAAATTTCACATTTAGGTGAACTGTTTCAACAGTTCGAGTTCTGCTGCAATCTCACAAAGCAAATTCTGCATCTAATGAGGGCGAGGACTGAGAGATTTTTGTCTATGTGGCTATCCTGGCCACTCCATACTGGTGAAGTCAACAATCACGACATCTGGACAAATGATGTGCAGACCCTGACTGTATGGAGCCCAAGATGCAATGTCTCATAAGAAATGTCCTGAACTAACTTTATATTTGTTGACAGTTTATAGCAATTGTTTGGATTTGTGCCTTTCATGACAATATTGTATTAACAAACCATAATACCAATACGCTATATTTGTGATCTTAGTAACAGTAAAATAATACAAAAAATGCAAATACAGATGCAAAAAATGACAAAATATAAATAAAATTTTACCTGTAATTTTTCATTTAAGTTTTTAAAAAAGGTTTACAAATTAGATTACTTATATATTTCGAGAGTGTCTCTCACTGGTTAAAGGCTCAGAGCCATTTAACAAGTTTACAGATGAATTAGAAATTATAAAAATGTATAAACAGAAATACAGGTTAGGTTGAACTCAATGTAAAACAAGGCAGTTTCAAATTGATTAACATAAATGATTCTAACAATATACTGGAAACCTTTTCATATTATTCCTGAGATTTTGTCAGTGGACAATAGCAGAGAGGAAACACAGACACCAGTCAGCAGTGTCCCTGGGGAAAATAACCTCTGGGTGGTCTACAGGGGGTTATAACACAAAGTTGAGCACAACATGAAAAGTATTCATCAACTCCAAGTAAAGTTACTTTTAAGGGCTTGGTAAGACACTTAATTAATACATTCATTATCTTTTGTCACTGTAATATTTAATCTTTATTCTCACATTCAATTTAGTGTTATACTCTAAGTGATGACATCCTTACATACTGTTTTCACAATTCACACATTTTTCTTACCTAAGAAGATATATTCCTACAAAGGATCCAGCCACCTAAATTAAGAAAAATCATAATTAACATAAAAATGGTTTTGTGATCGCTTTCATTAACTATGAAACATTCTCAGAGCATTTATAAAAGTCTCTTTCCTTTCTTTAAGATTTATTATTGAATTCTTGGATTTCTATACCTGCTGTGGGCTGGCGCCCTGCCCAGGGTTTGTTTCCTGCCTTGTGCCCTGTGTTGGCTGGGATTGGCTCCAGCAGACCCCCGTGACCCTGTGTTCGGATTCAGTGGGTTGGAAAATGGATGGATGGATGGATTTCTGTGCATGTATTTTTTTCCTAATCACTAATAATCACGATGGAGAACTAGTTTAGTTCTTATCAAAGTCTTTAATTCGTTGGCTTTGGTTCAAACTATTTTAGCCCTGGTACTAAAATGCTGAAAGAATTATCATCCAGCATCACTGTCTGGAAGTTAAGGCATTCCAATCAAGTTTGAGTCTTGCCAGCTTCTTAATCCCATGGATCGAATGACCTACAAAGGCAAAGGATTTGATAAAATATCAAAAGATGTGTTTCCAGTCATGGTTGAGGTTGAGGTTCCACCATTTCAAACCAGTGAGAGGGCAGCTTGATGGCTAACCCTGGAGGAATAATACTAACAAAAGGGAAAGGTCTTGTTCAAAAGTGGCCAGAGTGGGGAAGTGCTAGGGGGCAGAAACATCTTTATGCTTATGTTGGCCCTTGGCAAGGGGTGCACAGCCTAAAAAGTATGATAAAAGAATCATGACTGTAAATACTCTACGAACAAATGGAGGAACGGGTATCAGAAGTAACATCTTGCCATGAGCTATAACTCATTTTCTTCGGGAATCTCTGCTTTGTTAAGTCATATAGTCATATCTTTAAGAATTAAAAACATTGTTCACACCTTCCCTCTACCCAAAAATTCTCACTGGGGTCAATGTCCAGCTTTCCAGTGCATATTAAACATTAGCTTGACATCATGAAAACTGCCAGATGAAACTAGAGTGCATGGTGCCTCCCGTTAATTTCCAGCTTTCTTTAATACCCCATTTCCTTCATTTTTACTTAATATATTTATTTAATAGTACATTTGAATTTTTTTCTTGCCATTTTTATCATGTGAGTGTAATTGTAACTGTATTGAGATACTGATGTTTCATCTACATTCTTCTGTATTCTTCTTCATTCATGCTAATATTATGAGACTTTTCAGCTTTCTACATGGTAAGGCTGCATTCTGCAATGAGCTATTTAATCTTCATATTGTACATTTCCATATCGAACTACAGTGATCACTTATGATTTTATTTTCTATCAACAGAAATATCACTCCATTCTCCTAAATTGTAGAGAAGCCCTATAACAGAATGGGAACAGATTTTGAGGGATCCTTGTTTAAATACTATAGACGACTGTTTTCTGGATTTAGGAAATACATAATCTCAAAATAAATGAACATGCTATTCTAAAGTAGATTTTTAGATGGGATGTTGAGTCTTACCTCAATGGCAAATACAAACAGAATAAAGATCAGAACAAAAATGACAGTTTTATTGATAGTCAGGTATCGCAGATATGTACTCCATGTGGTTGTTTCACTGAAGTTTTCATTATCATCAATAAAGCATTCCTAGAAGAAAGGGAAATATAGGTTACACTTTAAGTATTGATTAAAGTGAATGATAAATAACCTATGTACTTTATCTAAAATAAGTAACAAGAAAGACCTTTAAACTAATAGCAAATTAAAGTAGCATATAATGCAGTAAAACCAAGTTAATCTATATCCGTGTTCACTGTTCAGTGCTTTATAAATCAATGTTAAATGATACTTTAAGCTACAGTAGGTATAACAGGATATATAGTGGGTTATGATACCCAGTAAATCCGTCCATCCATCCAAAAGTCAAATTACTGACCCTTTTATGGCACTACTGGTTGGCGGTAGGCTGGAGTCACTCCTGGCAGCACCAAGTCCAAGACAAGAACCAACTGTGAAGGACTAGTGCACCTTCAGTAACACCAGCCAAGTTTAAAGTCACCTAATGCTTATGTCTCTGGCATGTGGGAGGAGCTAGATCTTAAATAAATCAAAATTACACCAATACCTACGGAAATATGCAAATGTTACAATGACTCTGATCTTTATTGCACTACAGAAGGGGTGTCGAACTCCAGTCCTGGAGGGCCGCAGTGGCTGCAGGTTTTCATTCAGACCCTTTTCCTAATCAGTGACTGGTTTCCACTGCTAATTAAATTTGTTTTCCCTTCATTTTAATAGTCCTGTTTTTAAGGATTCTGCCCTCTGAATTTATTCCTTTCTTCATTAAATGACAGCCAAACAGAATTGAGACGTGAAACGAGCCAACAGATGACCAGCTAAACTGGGGCTTCAAACTCCAATCAATTACACTCCAACCAGTTTCTTAATGACAAGCTGATTCTTGCTGTTAATTAAACTCAGTATCTAATCTCATGGCCTGTTGCTGCTCTCATTCTGCCACAGCAGACATTTCCAAAACTGTTGATTTTCCTGTTTTTCTAAGAACACCATCAAAATATTTTGGTGACCTGAGAGATCAGCTTTACTGAGACCTTCAGTTTTATTTATTTTCAAATATTGTGTGATGGGCACAACTGAGCTGCTCATGTGGCAGCTTGTTTTGTGTCTCACTATTATTTGGTTGCTAATTAAGGAAAAAGAAAATACTAAGGGGTCTGAGTCAAGTTAATTAAAATGAATGCTAAAGAGGTTAATTAGCAGCAAAAATGGGTCACTAATTAAGAAGATGGTTAGAATAAAAACCTGCAGCCACTGCGGCCCTCCAGGACTGGAGTTCGACACCCGTGCACTACAGCATTTTGTAAATGTTTAAGGGGCCAGAGAACAATCTGCTTCTATTAAAGAATACCATGCTACATGGCATCTGATGTTGTAGTTAAAACAAGAGCAAATCTGGATTCAACACTGAACCTGTCCAGAGTGAGTAAATGGTTACCCTAACAGTGAATGTTAAAAAGAACAAGAACAGAAAGATGTAGAAAGTAATGAGTGGCAAATTGTACAACTCCAGATCTAGCACATCTCCTGTATTGTAAGTGACCACATAATAAAGTAACACACACGTTTCAGTGTATCTTGATAGCTACACAACATCTAGTTTCATTTGTTGCACTTGAGCTTGGACATTTATGGCGATCCTTTGATCCATTGTAATTCAGGGTCAAGGTGATCAAATGGCTCAAGGTAGGACAGGCAGGCATGCAGGCAGTTGATTGCAGGGCACACTTGTGCACATCCTCAAAATCAGTTAGTTATCTCTTTTATGCTTGAAGCCTAAAATTATCCTTCATCTGTAGCTGTTCTTTGAGGAAATCTGTTCTTCCAAAAAGTCTGTTTTTTAAAAATTCAAAGATTACCAAGGGCGGCACGGTGCGGCATCCACAGTGATGTGGGCTCTGCATCGGTCTGTCGTGATGAAAAAGGAGCTGAGCCGTAAGGCAAAGCTCTCAGTTTACCAGTGGGTCTATGTTCCTACCATCACCTATGGTCATGAGCTATGGGTAGTGACCGAAAGAACGAGATCGCGAATACAAGTGGCTGAAATGAGTTTCCTCCGCAGGGTGTCTGGGCTCTCCCTTAAAGATAGGGTGAGAAGCTCAGTCATCCGAGAGGGGCTCAGAGTAGAGCCGCTGCGCCTCCGCATCGAAAAGAGTCAGATGAGGTGGCTCAGGCATCTGATCAGGATGCCTCCTGGACGCCTCCCTGGTGAGATGTTCCAGGCATGTCCAACCGGGAGGAGGCCCCGGGGAAGACCCAGGACACGCTGGAGGGACTATGTCTCCCGGCTGGCCTGGGAACGCCTCGGGATTCTCCCGGAAGAGCTAGAAGAAGTGGCCGGGGAGAGGGAAGTCTGGGCATCTCTGCTCAAGCTGCTGCCCCCGCGACCCGACCTCGGATAAGCGGGAGACAATGGATGGATGGATGGATGGCACAGTGGTGCAGTGGTAGCGCTGCTGCCTCGCAGTTAGGAGACCCGGGTTCGCTTCCTGTGTGGAGTTTGCGTGTTCTCCCTGTGTCTGCGTGGGTTTCCTCCCACAGTCCAAAGATATGCAGGTTAGGTGCATTGGCGATTCGGACCCCCGTGACCCTGTAGTTAGGATATAGCGGGTTGGATAATGGATGTATGGATGGATGATTACCAAATTCAGAAATATAATTTCTTTAATAAAGACAGGCCACTTATGGCAATCTTTGATATCACATGTTTCATTAGTAATACTTGCTGATCACAGCAATGGCGATGTATTGCTGATTAGTCAGAAATACACATAAAAACTTCACTGTACTCTGGAAATGTGAAAATAAACTGGAAAGCGGAAGACAAATACTAATAAGTAATAATAAATAGTAATAAAATGCAAGGTTTCATTTATAGTCACTAAATTTTGGTGGAAGTGAATATTCAAATAGTACGAGCAAAATAGACAATCAAACAACTTGATGCAATCAGAATTCCTTGGTGTTGGTTGTTTGGGTGGCTCTTTAACGCACTTTAAGGAAAACAAAACAAAAAAGTAACATACAGTACAGTTTTTAAACAGAAGGAAACTGGGTCTTGTATTTTCTTCATAATGTACTGCATTTGAGGTAAAGAAGGATAAATACTTTAGACAAAAATATAAAAAGTTGACTACTTATTAAATCACAGATGCAAATTAGGAATGGTGGAGGACTATAGAATTATGAAGGTTTAAAAAAAGAATAGTTACAAGATTTATCTCCATTAGCTTTAACTCCAAACATTAAACACCATTGGTTTGACTTTGTGTCGAATGAGCGGTTGCTCATGGAGTCCCGAATGAGGCACATTACCTGCATTGTGAGGGAGCGTCAGTTACGGCACAACAGCCATGTGGCCCGTTACCCCAACGGTGATCCAACACGTGAGATCCTCATTGTTGGGGACCCGAGTGGCTGGACCAGGCCAAGGGGTTGCCCATGTAACACCTGGCTACAGCAGATAGATGTCCATTTCTGGAGTGGGACTGGACCGTGTATCTGCCTGGGGGCATTGCCAACCGGGATCCTGAACTGTTTTGCCATGTGGTGGTTGTGGCAACACGCTGTACCAGTGCATGCTCCCCAACCTGACCTGACCTGACGTACAACTGTTATAATACAAGTGTGGAACACACACAAATCCATGATTTGGCAAGAAAAAACTACCACTCTACCTGCCCTGACTACTAAAGGGAATACAAGTCTTATTAAATGTGGAATAGCCCTGCCAAGACAACTGCAAATTCATAAGGCTTCACAAACCTTTGTAGCCCCCAAGTGCAACTGCATAGTACAAGCATGCTATGCTGCCCACAGATATTTTCAAAAATACTTTCAAAGTTAGTATACTTCTTTTCTTCTCCAGAACAACAAATTACCTTTTATTAAATGAATTAAAGTCTCCATTGAGTAGATATTTTTTTTTCTTACACGTAGTTACTGCTTCTTACTTCAGCATGAGGACAAGCTGCACTTCCACGTGATTTGACTTCTGTACTTGAAAGTACTTTTGGCTGGAGACTGCATTTAAGTGACCTAAAGGTTAATGGCTATCAAGGTAATGCCATTTTCACTGTCATACAGTTCCAATTAGCACCTACTGTTCCTAATGTAGCCTCTAGTAAGTAGCAACCCTGGGAATTTTGAACTTTGGGAAAATATTGTAACATTTGAAACAAATATTCCAGTATTGCCAATTGTTGTATATTATGTTTCTATATCAAACCTGGGGGTTGGTGGCAGAACTGGCACTCCAGCTACCATAAAAAAACTCACACTATTCCATTCCATCTGAACTGGTGTGGTTTTGAAGTGTCAGTCATTGCATGGCTGCACTCGGGTCCTAATCTGAGATCCTGAGTTGGTTTGTCACGTGATGGGTGCGGCACTGCGCTGTATTAGTGCATGATCCTAACCTCTTCCTCCTCTTCCTGTATCATCTCTCTATATATAAAATCCAACATTGGTCTGTATGTCTGTCCGCTTTTCATAAGAGAATTACTTAATGGATTTAGATCTGTTTTTTTTCTATAATGTGCTTGAATTTTCCAGTTGATTTTATGACTTCTGTCATCATGCTAAGTATTACAGTTCAGTTGCGGCACCGATTTATTCTCGCAAATCTGAGAGAAATGCTGTGGGCCAAGGGGAGGGGGAGGCAGGGCCTCAGGAGTAGGGAGCCGGGCAGGGCCCTCCTCACTCACGTACCAGCCTCCATTCGAGTCGCTCTACCTCTCGCCACGTGTTAGAGTGCATCTTGCCTCTGCTTAGCTAGCAATACCTGTTTGTTCAGCAGACATTATCATCTAGAGATTGTTAAAGAGTAACGTTTGACATTTTTGAGAGAGGGAGAGAGAGAGAGAGATCTCAGCTATGTGTGTTTTAGAGGGTACCTGTTCATTGGCAGAGATATCACGGCCATGTGCTTTTCTCACCACATGGGGGACTGTGACTATGCGGGTTTGGCTCCATGCTCCCATCTGCAGTCCGGGAGCCCTTGAACCCGTCACCGTCGGTAATGTTACCAATGAGCTAGACAGTGAGGCAACCACATAGCAAGGGGATGATACAAAAGTGCAAAAGTGCTTTTATTTAAAATCCAACAAAACAAAAACAAAGTGTCCACAAATAAATAAGTGCAGTGCTTCCCAAAAAGAGTCATTAAATAAATAAATAATCCAACGTGGAGGTTAAAATCATTAGAAAAATCTTCTAAAAAACACAACAAGGTTAAAATATCACAGGAAGCAATCCTTTAAAAACACTAAGCCTGGTGTCTTCCTTTACCATGGCAGCTCCCCTGCTACTCCCATCTGGGCTGCTCAACAGGAGAGTCGCCTACCTGCAGGAACAGCTGCCTTTCACTCGGGTCCGGTAGCCCTCCAATCCTTGGCTACATCGGGCTCCAAACCGGACCGAGACTTTGGTTATTTCCCCAACAGCCAAGGCGCTCACGCTGGGGCTAAACCAGCCCAAAGCCTCCTCGACACCTGCTCCTGTTAACGGTTACTCGTTGCCTCTACTGGTCACTCCAGCTACTTAATCGCTCAGCTGGAGCGACCGCTTCCTTCAGCTCCACTGAGTGTTGGCCAAACACTCCCCACGTGGGCTCTCCTCCCAGCTGCCTGCTTTCTCGCTCGCTCTCCTTCCTCTCCACCTGCTTCCTGTCTTCTTTCACTACCTCCCGTTCTCTTTCTTTCCTTTTCCTTCCTCTCTAGCCGACTCACGCTTCTATATATTGAGAGGGCATAGCAGCTACGGCAAATTAGCAGCCCCAGGAACAATCACGGATGCAGGCAGTCTCTCACGTGTGCACTTAGGTGAGAAACGCCCACACCACAGATCGCCCTGAGAACTGCTTCAGCCACACAACTACCACACCCCCTCGCTAAGCTGTGAGCGTGATTATTTATTTTAAAACGGGCCATTTAAACGGGAGCTGTGGACCTGCTATACCACAGGGAAGCTCTCGAATCATAGCTGAACACGATCAGATACAATGGCAACATTGACATTGGAGCGTACCTACCTTCCGCTTGGCCAGAGATACCTTGCCAACTTTTTACATTTTTGGCAAAGAGATCACAGCTACATTCTCACCCCTGGTAGCAAAACCAAAAATATTGTATATCAAGAGGCCCTCTTGACATTGATTTTTAATGTTTGTCCTTTTTCACTACTATGCAGGCGGAGCAGTGTGGAACAGCTAGTACCAGATAATCAGGACGGAATGGTGGTGTAGAGTGCTAACTCTAAACTTTGACTTAAAAACTATATGAGAGGAATTCCATGTTATGTATCTCCATGTCTGTGTGGGTTTTAGTACAGGTTCTTCCATATTTTTACTTGCATCTTAAAGATGCATGTTAGGTTACTTCATTATTCTGAGATGATCCTGTATGAATAAGTGTATTTTTAATGAACTGAACACTTTCATAAGCATACTGTGTTTCATGCTGTCAATGTGCTTTTGGGCTTTCACAACAGAAAGTGGATTAAGCAGGTTAAGAAATGGATGGATGGGTGGATGGATGGATGAAAAGTTATAATTTTCTATGTTCTAAATTAATAACTATTTTGATTACATTTTTTTTATGAAGGACTGGAGCTCATCTATGTAAGGTCAGACAACAAGCTTACTGTCTCCCAATTTACATTTAAAATTCTCAATGGACCAGTAGTTCACAAATACATGAGTTGATCTTGAAATGGTGATTACTGTAATTTTACTTACTCTGTTGAGAAATCACTCAAATATGCAGAATATCATCTGAAATGTGCATCTATTTATTTTTAAGCCTGCAGTACAATTTAAACATACTGCAAAAAAAAATAAAACTTGAGTAATGTAACACTGAGCTTCACATACCCTTAGATCATCTTCACTGATTTCCTCACTGACATCAAAAATACTGTCTTTTGATAAGCGCCTGGCATAAATGTCCAGTTCAGTTGAAAATGCAGAAGGAGGTGCCACAGACATTTTGCGAAAGGTAGTATTGCGCCTGTTACGTAAACCCTGATTTTGAACACCAGTCATAAAGGCCAATACTGACTGCCTCCGTTGGCCTGGGAAGCTCGGCCCGCTGCTAATTATGTTACTGCGCGGCAGAAGACCTTCTCCTTGCTCAGAATCTGGAACAAATGAAAGCTTTCTCTCTCCAGTTTCACTGAACACATCCTCGGTCCCATTCAGCACGATGGAAATCTTTCTACCAGAGCTTAGGGAGTTCATGACTGCCGATGATTTTCTCTTTTCAATAATTTCCGTGGCTGTTTGTTTAAATGAATGCCTCGTTGACTCAATATGCAGACCCCCTGTTTCACTGTCCACTGAGCACCGCCGCAACGTTTCTGTCAAGATGGAGTTTCTTCGGTCGTCACTATAATTGTCGTATATCTCTAGACCTGTCAGCTTTGCAATAAAATCAGGCTTCTGATTCTGCAGTTCTGAATACGTTCCATAGAAGTAGCAGATACCATTGTGTAGCAGCAAAACCTTGTCTGCCTTTTTCAGATGCTCTAGTTTTGAAGTCACTAGGATGCGGGTCTTATGTGCCATTAGTTTGCATAAACATCTGTAAGAAAAAAATACTGATGTAGCTTTTATAATTAAAAGAAACATACAGTGCATCTAATTAACACAGAGAAGAGTTTTAATAAATCACAATCTTAGAAGAATACATAAAAGGAAACAAAAAGTGTGAGAATCCTCTGATGTGGAAACAACAGAATTATAGTTTGTCCTTCCGTTACTGATTTTAAAGGGTGGTTTTCAAACAACAATAGGCTAAAGTATACACATTTAAATATTTGTGTTGGGCTGTGATGTTTTCTAATTAGTCTGTTGGTTTTACTATCTATTATTTGCTATTATTATCTTAGCCTGATAATTGCTATGCCACTTGCATTTCCTACGAAGCTGGCAGAACTGCACAATTAAAACACCCTCGCTGCACTCCTCGTTCATTCACCTTTGAGTGTATGGCTTGTCATACCGTACGTAGCTCCAACTTCAGCATTCAGTTTGCTGACGACACCACCATCTTAGACCTGCTCAGAAACAATTATGAGAAGGCTTAGACAGAGAAGAGGCTTCTGACACTGTGGGGCAGCACAGCAATCTCTCACTTAATATAAGAAAAACCAAACAACTGGTCACCGACTGGAAGAAAGAGATGGACCGCACTCCCGTTCACATCAGAGACGATGCTGGGCAGAGGGATAGCACTTTCAATTTCTGATAATCCAAAGTGGACACTAAATATCTTAGCTATATTCAAGAAGACTCACCAACACAGATAATGTCTACATCTATGTTCACCAAAATTCTACAGGAGTACAGTGGAACTGAAGCACAATGGCAACATAACATCCTAGTATGGCAGCTACTTAGCCCAGGGCTGCAAGGGAATACAGAGACTGACAAAGTCAGCACAGAATATTACTGGAAAACAGCGCCCCTAAGTCTAGGACTTAAGTTAACTAATGTTGTCTTATTTTAATTTCTTATTTTGTCTTTTATTTTTCTTTACTTCATTATGTAAAGCACTTTGAGCTACTTTTTGTATGAAAATGTGCTATATAAATAAATGTTGTTGTTGTTGTTGATAAGTAACACACACTGCTATACAAACTGCATTATTAAAGCTCTTGGACATCCAATGTGGCCACTTTTCTTCTTCATGCATCTAAGTAAACAGTACAATAGAAGATACCAGTAACATGCGCACCACATGTAAGCTGGCAAGTGTATGCTTGTTAGTTATATATACCTGATATATACAATATGCTGCATTAGTGTATGATGTTCTCGTCATTGTCTGTGGTTGGGTTTAAATCATCAAGCCTGTAGAAAACCTGTAATTTAATTGTACTATGCACATAACAATAAACATGAACTTCAAGAATTCAAAATAAAGCTTCCTTATAAATTATTGAGAATCTTTCCTTACTTTGTAAACAAATAATATTCAAGGTTAATTGAACAGACAGTGGTGAAACAGACCTCATTGACACTTCACCGAACGAGAACGCCAGTTTCCTTTCTAGCTGGTATATGTCTATTTTCCTTCGGATAATGCTTGGTTCCTTCAGGTACTCTGGTTTCCTCCTCTGACCTGATGAGAGGCAGGAAGGTTGACTAGTAACCCTAAATTGCTCTGTGATGGATTGTTTGTGATTGGTGTGCTGTGTGATGGACTGTTGATCGCTGTCTTGCATTCATTGTCAATGGATTACATTTTTGTTCATCATTACCCTGTGCTGGGTTAAACAGGTTCAGAAGAGAAATGGAGAAATTATAATTTATAAAAATGGCAAGTTTCATGCAGGGCTATAAACCTGGCCACTAAGAATTGTCTGTTGTAAAATTAAGATGAATTAAAGAAGCAATTTTAATATCCACATCCAGATTCTTTGTACTCAAAAACAGCACCTCAGTTAATGGATGGATGGTCGCAGTCTACGTCTCTCAACTCAAATCCTAGATGTGTTGTTATGTTCTCATCAAAAAGAACTACAAGCTTCAATACTGATGCTCCAGTTGTCGCTATTTTTTCTACAGAATTCATTCTAATAACTGAATTTATATAAGCTTTCAAAACTATTTGGATTCAGAATTCTCCCACTACCATAACTGATGTGCTTTATCTTTCATTCAACAGGGTAACATTTGCTACAACAAAATGATATAAAGGAAAAACAAAATAACACTTGTGTGCGAACAGTTAAATAATGCACATTGACTTACCTTTCAAAGATTTCCTTCTCTGTTACAATATCCAAGTGGCTAAAAGGAGAATCTATTAAATAAAGATCAGCATCTTTGTATACTGCTCTGCAAACAGAATAGAAAAAGAGAAACTATAAAATGCTGTGTGTGTTCCTTTCAAAAAATAAATTAAAAAATTCACAACACCCAAATCTAAAAGTGCTGCTCCTTCAGTGCTCCTCACTTACCTAATATAACCCAGAGCCTGACTAAACTCTGGGCAGGTTTTGTAAGTAGTTATGTCTCACTGAAAAAGCACATTGTGTCAGCCTAACCAAAGAAGTCTGAGGGTTTTTTGTTTTAATATTTAATTAGCCACACGGAAGGAAAGAACAGAGAACGGCTTTTGTGCTAGCACTTGTGCAAGGTGCAGGCCAGAGAGCAGAGAAAGCCATATTCATATTCTGTAAATGTAAACATTGAGCACATATGGATAAAGAAGCAATTGTTGCAGCTTAATCCAAGAGTCCATAAAGCATGAATGAGATAAAGCCCATTGAGTTTACTCTGCATACAGTAAGTTTCAAGTCAATACCAAAATATAGCCCCTTTTTGCCTCCTGTGTGCAATAGTAAAAGGTACTGCAATATTAGGCATACATTGCAAAACTTGTCAGTTTTTACAAAGAAAATTTTATTCTCCAACATGTTATTAGTTTTACAGACTAAAAACAATCTTTGTCTCCATTTTCTTCTAACAACCAAATATATAAACCGTTTTATTAGCTTCTTTTTGGTTAAGAAAAATGCCGATTGCACTTCCACTGAGAGCATCCTCTTAAGATGCTTTACAAGGTAAAAAAAAAAAGGATTAAATATATAAGCAACGTAAAGGAAAATCATTCACTGCGTTAAACTGCCTCTCGAAATTAAAGCAGACTTCAGGAGCTGACGACAAAGTTTCTGAACGAATTTGTAGAAATGAGACTAACACAGCAAGACCAAGACAAAGCAGAAACAACAGCTGATCGGTATACCTATGAAATGGAGAGACATAAACTCCACAACAGAATACCTTTACAGAAAAAAATAATTGAAGATCAGCTCAAATATTAAACACTAGTGGACCTGAAAGACCCGATGAGAATAGGCGTCCAGTTACTGGTTGTAAACGTATTCAAATAATGAGGCAAAGTGTCAGGTCAGTCAGTCATTTTTTAACTTGCTTAGTCCTGAACAGGGTGGCAGGGGTCTGCTCAAGTCAATCCTAGCTAGCACAGGACACAAGGCAGGAGGCCTACCGTAGAAGTGAAGATGCCATACAACTGAAATGTTTAGATGTTGCCAGAGACAAACTGCAGAAGTGTGATTGTCGTAATGGCTGTGGCATGCCATGGAAGGCAATCCAGTACATTACAAGGCAAATCAAGGGCAGTGCCAAGATATTTAATGGTAAATAATGCACAAGAAAGAGGTTATGGCTAGAGGCCAAGTGTTCTTGAAAGAGGTGGTAACTGGCAAACCATATATTGGAGGCAATGGGCAGAGAAAAAGTTGTGACATGTGAGATGTGATGGCTCAATTGTGCTTAGACTGTATTTCATTAATATGCAAAAATGCCATAATGTTAATTCACTACCAGGCCATAATGAAGCAAATACAGCACTCCGTTAAGGCAGCACATACTGTATGATATTGCTTATCTAACTTCTGGCGAGGTTTTGAATGAGGTGCCTCATAATAGGTTAGTGATAAGCTAAAAGCAAGGCACTGCTTATTATAAATACACAAGGCAACAGTTAGGGTGCAAGGAAGTTTTCTTCAAATTAGGTATTGTGAAAAATGGTGTCTCTCTGGGACTTAATCCATCCATCCATCCATCCATTTTCCAACCCACTGAATCCGAACACAGGGTCACGGGGATCTGCTGGAGCCAATCCCAGCCAACACAGGGCGTAAGGCAGGAAACAATCCCGGGCAGGGTGCCAACCCACCGCAGGACACACACAAACACACCCACACACCAAGCACACACTATGGCCAATTTAGAATCACCAATCCACCTAACCTGCATACAAATAATTTATATAATAATATACAGTATGCTGGTTAAGTCTACACATAACACTAAACTAAGTGGAATGGCACATACTCTAGGCTGAGTAAAATCAAAACAAATGGACAGGGACAGATTTCAAACGTGGGCCGATATATAGAAGATGACGTTTTAAGTAAACAGAAGTGTATCTGTTAATACAACACGTGACGTGAAACCTGAAGGTACACCTTATGTGAAGGATTTAAAAGATGTAGCGAAAAAGTCATTGTCAACATCCAGATAGTTTATAGAGGAGATTAAGAAGACTACTAGGAGGTCTGGTTACATAGCACTCTATTACTGAGTACAGGTCAAAGCAGAGTTATAGGAAATATTTCACGCAGTTTGGTCTTATATTATAAAAAAAAAAAACATGAACTGTAGAAAAAGCCCAAAGACTGTGGGTTATGAGATATAAGGAACAATTGAAGGAGCTGAATCTGTTCACATTAAGCAAGCAGAGATTAAAAAGCAAAATGACCAAGAGGCTATTTTTACACTGCTGGTAGAATGTCCTTTTTTTCCCCCCACATAGAAATTTGCAGTATAATGTTTAACATGTTTTATACGTGTACTTAGTTATGTTTTCTGTTTTTTTACCATCAGGACTCCATTTTAGAGGTTTCTTTTTTATTTTGATTTGATTGGGCAAAGGATAAGTTTGTTCATCTCTCGATTAATTTCTTTGTATATGTGATGTATTTTGGATGTGTCATGTGAAAGTGACGCTACAAACATGTCAGTGTTTACGATATGCATTATCCCTCAGGGGACACACAACATCTCGAAATTCTCTCTAGTGCAGTTAGCTTTACTTCCACATAGGCCCTAGTGTCAGGGTTTTGTTTCTGGTGTTGACTTCTTATTTGCTTTTGACTTTTGATTCACATTTTGGTCCTTTGATTCTCTTATGGTTCTGACCCCCCTTGCCTCTCTAAATCTTCTGGATTATTTTTGCCACTCATAATAATCCGTTGATACTTATTTGTCTTGTAACATAAATGGAATAAATTACCAAGTAACAGAGTTCACACTCTGAGAAGTTTAAATCCTGATGTTATGCTACATTGCAATTCAGGTGAATAGTTACAGGCAAGGTATTGGTGTTGGGTTGAAAGGCCTGTTTTCATCAAACTTATGTTTGTTTATATATATATATATATATATATATATATATATATATATATATATATATATATATATATATATATATAGTATATATATATATATATATATATATATATATAAATGTTTGTCTGTGTTTGTGTCATCTAGTTATTATTGGTAATACTTGCAAAAATGTTTTATTTGCTTGGAGTTCTCCTGTATTATTCTTTTGATGCAAGCATTCTGAATTTTACATTTTATGTTGAGATCTGTTGTTAAGAGTGCTAACTAGGAGTTAATTGGACTGAATGAAATACTATGTTGTGTAATGGCTTTTTCAACTATAAAACAAACATGGCCTCCTGGTTTTAAAGTTATTATTAAATATGGCTATTTAACTGAAGTTTAGGTCAAACGTATTTTATATTTCTTAAGAAAAATATGTGTTCAGTATGTGGAATTACCATATACAGTATACTCGTGTTTAAGTTCTCCTGCGGATAAATTGGGGCTTTATTTTATTGTATAATTTCGGGTATTTGATAATGTTGGTCGTATAAGTCAAATGTGGAAAACTCACGCTATTGGTCCAAGGGATTATGATATGCTAATGCTCACCTGAGAGAGTAACCATGGAGCACACTGCCTTTTTTTTCTATGCATTGTGCCTACATGACCACATGGTAAAAAAAAAAAAAAAAATATTTATTTATTTTATTAATAATTGTCGTATTTTTGAACGGGCGTATAAGTCGGGATCTGATTTTATGAATGATTTTTAAGGGTTTCCAAGACCCAACTTATACACAAGGATATACGGTATTGTTTTTAGTTGACGAGATTACTGTAATGCATTCCTAACAGGACTCAGTTACAGTTAGTGCAGAAGCCATAATCTTAACTGGAAAAAGAAAATCTGAGAACATTTCACCAGTTTTAACGTTGTTGCATTGGATATGGATTGGATTGGATATAGTGTATAAAGTGTTAAATAATCTCGCTCCGTCCTATATTTTGGAAGGCCTGTCCCCCTACACTTCAAGTTGTAAACTCAGATCTTCTAATGGTGATCTGCTTACAATTCTAAGAGCCAAACTTAAAAGAAGTGGTGAGGTGGCCTTTTGCTGTTATGCACCTAAAATCTGGAATACTTTACCAATAGAAATTTGCAAGACTAATACTGTGGAATATTAAAAAATAAAAAAACTGCTAAAGATTCTTTATTTTAATTTGGCTTTTTCATAGCTATATTTTATTTGTACTCCTAATAGATTATGTAGGCATAGAATTGTCATATTCTTCATGGATCTGCTATCTTTACTAATCTGTACTATTCTCTGCTGTCCTTTCTGGTTCTCCTGTGGTGATGATCTGCGCCACCACCACCTAATCAAAGCACCGTGATGTCCCTACATTGATGGATTAAAGGCCAGAAGTCCACGTGACCATCATCATCAAGTCCTTCCATGTGAACCCTGAATAACATGAATAAAATGATTGAGGTCATTTATGTTAGGTAGAATGCCTAGAGAGGTGCTGGGTGGTCTCGTGGCCTGGAACCCCTGCAGATTTTACTTTTTTCTCCAGCCGTCTGGAGTTTTTATGTTTTTTCTGTCCTCCCTGGCCATCGGACCTTACTCTTATTCTATGTTAATTATTGTTCTCTTTTTTAATTCTTATTTTGTTTTTTTTCTTCTTTCTTCATCATGTAAAGCACTTTGAGCTACATTATTTGTATGAAAATGTGCTATAGAAATAAATGTTATTGTTGTTGTTGTGTGAGTATGTGTGGACACATGAAACTTGTAATGGAAAAATCTGACTTCTACAATTAATGTTTTTTTTTAAATTAACTTTGAATTTTCAACTTCAAATTCTCCATTAAGAAGCTTACATTACTGTGTATGTCATACAGTACAGGACACTTTCCAGCTTTGCTGTTGATGGATGTTATTATTAAACAAAAGTCCAATAAGAGTTAACCTGACGGAGCATAACACTTTCAAAGCCCACTGAATATTTGAAAAATACTATTCAGCTGCCAGTAACTATATCTAGTTTATTGTTTGTACAAAATGTTCCAACTTCCCACACTTTCCCACAAGACAAAAAAAAAAAGAAAAGTCTACAGTACCTGGCTAATGAAATCCTTGCACGCTGCCCACCACTGAGGGTCACTCCTCCTTCTCCTAAGACAGTCTTATCTTTGTCTGGAAGCAAAGCAAAATCCTGTGGAACAAAAAAAGCTCCACCATTTACAACAATTTAGAAGCAGTGATTGGAGAGTAGAGATTTTATTCAGATCAATGTCACTTGGTCAACTATTGTTAATAATTTCTGTAAACTGACATGCAGTAAAAGCTTTTTGTAACACAATAATGGATAGACTTGCATCATTGTTTTATTCTTTGTTTATTCTCATGCATACACTTAGAATTCTGCATTAATCTTAATGTTACCCTTAAAAATGAAAGATCAGTTAACTCAGACAGACTATCAACCAACCTATTACTCTATCAGGTACATAGATAAAATAATATTACAGCTCTCTATGTAGTACTAGGGTGTTGTACCGTGTTAGCCATTATGAATGTAGAGAAAAGCCAAGCAAAATGACACCTTTTATTGGCTAACTAAAAAGATTACAATATGCAAGCTTTCGAGGCAACTCAGGCCCCTTCTTCAGGCAAGATGTAGCTCTCTATGTAGAAAAGATTATATATGACAAAGACTAGTTAGTAATCTTGAAATAAAAAGAAAGTCAAGCAATGCATTCTTTTTCCTGTATTAGACAGAGCTTTACAAAAAAGCTTCTCCAATGCCAGCTTCACATAAAAATCTACATTGTTGCTGCTATGTGTTCATTTGCAACAAAACTAAAAACTAACAGTATGGTTGCAAAGCATTCTAAATTCAAACAAATATCTAAAAAGCTGGCAACCTTAAAGACATTTACAATAATAAATGTATTCAGTATCTGCATGCAATTGAGAATGGACCAAGTGATATAAAATTTAATGGCATTTGTCAAATATACTGAGCCCTCCAAAGCATTAACTGCTCAGCTCCCTGCTTACGGCTAATGAGGCAAGCAAACATTCTGCCTTCCCATTTTAGAAAGCATTCCAGAATTGAGTAAACTTTTGAATCCTCTAGCGTTTAAACAAGGGCACGAGGAAAATAGACTAGAGAAGTCCAATCGCTTATATGCAATGAAAGAAACCTTCCCTCACTTTGTGCTCTTCAGATTCTCCTGTTTAAATGCAGCAACCTGAGAGGGTGAATTAAAACTATGGTGTTACAATATTTAATATACTTTTAAAAAACTGCTTAATAAAGACTCCAGTGCCAAAAGCACATATGGTAAACTGCCCGACCCATTCATGCCCATACTTGAAGTGGTGTCAGGTTCTCCACTGTATTTATTTCAGGAGGTAATTGATCAGTGTTTTACTTTGCCTCTTGTCTTTTCTTGTAATTGTCCAAGACTCAAGTATGTTTAAAAGCAATACATAACCAAAGCCTTCAGCTTTTCCATGAACTCTTCTTTGAGTCTCCTGTCTAAGTCCAGTGTGATACTGTCATCTAGTAACACACCATTTGTACCATAATGTCAGAAGGAAAACATAAAGGTCTTTCAGCATCTAGCCCTTGTTTACATAATTTATAAGTGTGAAGCCTCTGTATTCTTTCCTTGTGGGCCTTCTAATTATCTAATACTTTACACTGGAAAGTCTCTTTATTTTGTCGCTGTCCACATCTAGAATAACATCAAGGAGAGAAAAGATATACAGAAATTGTGTGTTTATTGACTAAAGTACACAAGGGAGAGATAACACACACACTCCCTTTCTCACTGCTCATCACTCTCACAATCTTCATCAACTAAGCTTCCTTCAAGATTCTAGACTCAGAAAATTCTGTTACAATGTGATTCTACATGCCTCACTGCAGTCATCTCCTGCCAACTCTGAAAGCCTCTTCTAGGACTGGTGTAGCTCCTGTTTTGCTACATAGACTTCAGACAGGCTAGATGTGCCTTTTGTGGTTCTTGATGTTCCTGCACGCATGAAACGTCAGTTGCCTTTAAATGGTGGGATGTCTCAAGACAACCTTCACCTTGCCCTCGTTAAAGAGGCATCAAATCCCAAATCCTTTACATATATGTGTGTGTGCTACCACCTATTAGAATAATGGTTCCTAACTTATCATTTGCTAATACATGTTTCAGGAAAAAATGGTGAGACATCTGCTATGCTATGCTGGCCTTGTTTTAGGTGGGAGGTGTTCTGCTCCCCTACTCACACTCTGTGTCCTTCCTGCCTCGCTCACTAAACAGAGGGTCAGGCATTATTGGCATCTGCTGGGTCACCAGCACTTTAGCATCCTGAGAGGACATACTGCAATACATACAGTATCTACCCAGGAGACATTTTACTATTTTCTGCAGTGGTGCTTCTGCCTTTTGTTACCACAGAAGTAAATGCAGTAGCCCTTCTACTGCATGTACGGCTCTTGCATTTTCTCTTTAAAGGAGTTTTAAAATGGCAACATACGCTTTTCTGTGTCAATCTGATGATCTCTTTGCTCCTTAGAACCTCTGTTCAGCTTTGCACCACTTCACAATATATACAGTAAATATACTGTAAGAGTGCTTTCTCTATGACGTCTATATTACATTATGTCACAGGAACACAAGGTGCCAGTAGGTGAAGTAGCCTGGTATCCCTGGCCCAACTCGAAAAACCAACCCCTGACACAAAGAAATTCCAGTGGAACCAGACGTGATGCTGGCAAGTACTAAAAGGTTAGGGTTTAAAAGTTGCTTCTGACTAGATAACTTCTAAGCTTGGAGTCAGGGGCATCAACATTGACAATAGCAGGAAGAGAGTCCAGAGTAGGTGAGGATGGTTCAGACGTTGCTTTAAGGTGTATTTTAGATTTCAGACATCAGGAACAATAATCCGTCAGGTTTATTGTTTTATTCCTTGTTATTAGTACTTCTCCTTGTGTGCTTTATTTTATAGTAAATTCAGCCTTTTTTGTACATTTCATCTCTTCTGCTCTTTAGCTGGGCTTGGGGAGGACTTCTGCTCCAGTATACGAGGTACATAGATTTATATGAAAGGTATGATGGCAAGACAACTAAAACTGTATTATTCAATTTTTTACCACTGAATTAATTTGACCTATTTTTTTCTTTTATCAATGGGATGTTATCCAGGTCCATATACAGTTTTATACAGTATGTATATGTCAAGAATGGGCAGGGGATTCACCTTCATGCATTCCTTCTTTCTATCATTTGACCATGGCTGCTCCTTACTTGAGTATTCTGCTTTTCATGTTTATCCTAATTAGACCTCCACTCTTTGTGTAATGATTTCTGGGTATTTTTATTAGTGTATAGTATTTTTAATGTATTTGGATTTTTGTTTTCCTGTTACACCCTTCTGCTTGATCCTGAAATTTGTTAATACTTTGCTCTTCTTGATTTATCACTTTTTCAGGTCCACTTCATCGATGGAGCACCTCGATCTTCAGCATTTTACACACAGGATTTCCCCAGTTGGCTGTTGCCTCCTTGAGTGCTGGAGTCAGGGGTCCATGCACTGGGTGTTCACGAGCATGTGTTTGCTGCAAGTTGGCTCATACCTCATGTCTTATTAAATGTAACATTTCTCAGACCCACTAAATATGATTAAGCAAGTTCAGAATATATGTTAATGGATGACATTACGTTTGAGTAAACTTGTGTGAAAGGAACATACTTTATACAAAGCATACAGAACCTATGATTTTATCTTTGACACATATGACTAGTGTTAAAAAGTTTTTAGCTCAGCCACGCAGTTGTTTGGTAAGGATGACTAGTCTGTCTATGTGGTACATAATGTTACCTCTTCAAGCTGACAGGCCTTGATGACACTGCTGTAGCGATATTCATCATAAGAAAGACCAAATAAAATATTGTCTTTTATAGTCCCTGGCATGATCCAAGCTATCTGAGGTGAGTATGAAATCCGGCCACTGTGTTTGATATCCCCTTTTGAAGGTTGAAGTTCACCCATGATCATCATCAACATGGAGCTCTACGGAACAGTAATAGGTAAAATAAAGTAGTTATCAAATCATTTGATCAACTGTGTTACATAAAACAAATAATATGAATATATATTAATCAGTCCATATTCTCTTAACTACTAAGTACTTTCAGATATCTTACAAAATAATACACCAGGTATTAGTTAATCCATTTCAAATAATTTTGTGAATGAACAGCGTTAGGTTTTCTGACAGATTTACCCAGTGGACAACAATCTTCACTTCGTTCCCAAGTAATGTCAGCTATGTGAACTCACGTTAAAATCTAGCTAGATTCACCTGTAACAGAAATACTTTGTGTGTGAATTAGATTGAAATGTCAGTGTTCAAATGTTTTGAATCATGGAAAGATTATAAATCTAAGACAATTATGTATACACCCAAATTACCACATAAATAGTGTGCCTTCTTTCTTACATTGAAAGGTGATATGTTGCACTTCTACAACCAGGGCTATCACCCTGTATTGGGAAGGTGCCCAAATATTTTGTCCATCATGAGTAGAAACGAGTCAAGTGTTTTAGCTATGCTTAGCGATTAAGAATGCATCACTCCGACATTATATTAAACACTTTTAGGCACAGGCAGCTTTCATAATTGGTGTGGTTTCACTTTGAGCTGATGTAAGCAGTTGAAAAGATCTTGTGTAATGTCCAACATGGAATATTTCCCATGTTTAATGTGTATAAAGGATACAAATGTATAGTATTAAAGGATTTTGCAGGGTAATTTATATGAATAATGTAGCAGATCTCTCGTCTTAGAATTCATTTTTTATGGAATAAACATTACTAGGAATGCAAAACATTAAATAAATTCCCTATGCAATAATGGCATTATTCTTCCAGTGTTCTGTGGGTAGAAAAGCAATGCTGGGAAACTACATTTGTCAATTGTATTATTTTTTCTGACAGCCTCCACTAAGACAGTCCCCATTTTCTAATAAAAACTTTTTAGAACAGATTTTCTTTTTGATTTTATGAGATTTAATTTTCTTCACAAATCCAAAGAATTTTGCATTTCTACTTATCCCCAGCCATTTCGTCATGAAAAAAGCAGTGACAATAGGTCAGCCTTTCTAGAGCCCAGACAATTCACAGCATGGTAAGCAAAATCTGTGCAGAATGTGTGAACTTTGGCTTTTAACGTGTAATAGGTTTAGATGCTGTGCCAAATCCTTTGGCTGGTCACCTACATTTAGGAAAAGATATTTGCAGAGATTTGATTTTCCAGAAAAAATAAAATTATTCAATAATTAGAAAATAATTATGCCTTGTTATAAGTTGTAATATTTATTGAAATCATTACCTTTAATTTACTTATAGAAAAGGAATATATAATATACAGTATTTACTGAAACATTTGAATTATGCTTCTCTTCTATGAAGTGTGGTCAGGAAAAGGAAAGGTTAAGAAGGGTGAACGAAAAACAACAGCAGTCAAAAAGGAAGTTTATTGAGCAGGAATCCAAGAGACAAAGACCACAAGGAGTGATAACACAAAAAATAAAAAAGTTAGCTAGTAGAGAACATTAATAGAAAATAATGGAGACTTGCGTCAAGTTCTCAGCGGCTTTGAAAAGCAGGCCTTCTCTTGTAGCCCTTTTCTAATGCCATGTACAGCATAGCTTGATTAGTAATCTATTGCTGCGCACTTTTTCAATGGATGCCAACTGCCCTACAGTATATAATCACTTATTTACTGATAGTGACACCCTATTTCGAAGAATTCTGCAGGCTTCAGGCCAAAAGATTGAATTCCAGTCTATTCCTGTAAGGATAAAAACATCAACTGCTTGATTAATGCCATGAACCTGTGGCAATGTTTAATAATGGGGACTGAAATGTATTCTCTCAGGAAAAATGGGCCTTGTCAAAAACTTTGTTTAAAAAGCTTATCTTTACCCTTTCCATATAACCAGGTTTCTATCTTTGATGTGTTTGTTTCCCCCAAATCTCTGAAATAATATCCTACAGTTGAGTATAATGTTGGGCTTTGACTTAGCACTGCGGACAAGAGACTCAAAGAGGAATGCAACAATTGGTGCATCAATCAGTAGTCTTTTATATCTGGTTGTACTGAGCCCAATGAGCATAACAAAACGGTACATTAACGACAGCTGAAACTGGCATCAGTAACTTTCACTTTAACAACTATAATGTTAAGTAACTACAATTGAGTATGAGGGATATTATTTTATGTTATTGTCATTCTTATTTAATTTGGGATTCATATTTTTAAAGACTTATCAACACCATGCTGTATTTAGCCTAGCACTGCTGGAAAATATCAAATCAACTCTTGAGAGGGTAAGAAAAATGTACGGTCATGTCAATTTACTAATTCAAATGAACTTTCAGGGATCATTCATTCATTTTCTGTACCCGTGTGTATTTTTTGAAAGGCTAGTGATGAACCAGAGCCTATTGCAGCAGCATTATCCTCAAACCAGAAACAAAACTTGAGATAAAATCTTAGCATACCACACCAGTCTTAGCATCATTGCATTAGCTGCCTGTGTCCTTTAGGACTGAATTTTTAAATGCCTTTAATTTTATATAAGGCTCTAAACAATCTGGCACCTTTCTATATTTTGAACTGCTTGTCCCCTTACATTTGTAGCATCCCGAGACTGAAGCATAAAAAAACTGGTGAGGTGGCTTTCTATTTCTATGCACCAAAAGTCTGGAATACTTTACCACTAGAGATAAGTACAGTTGAAAACTTCAAAAAATCTACTAAAAAATTCCTCTTTAATCTGGCTTTCTCTCTTGATCACTTAAATTACTAGCATCACCAATATGAGTACTTCAGACAGAGGGGATGAGGAAATTGATTATCTTCATTAAATTTATTTTGGATTTGCTGTTGTATAGGCTGTGTAGCGGTGCTTGAAACTTCATCTGCCAGCAGTCCCTGCAATGGCTCTGATTAGAGATCTGCTGAGGGTGCAGGGGCTGTTGGATACAAAGAGGCCGGCGCAACATTTAAAAGTGGGCTAGTATTACCAAAAAAGGAGAGAACTATTTTGTGTTTTGTGTCTAAAGTTCCTGTCTGTCTAGCTTCCGTTGTGATACCTGTGCTTTCTCATTTTGTCCTGGATCGTTTCTGGGTCGGGGTCTGGATTGTCTACTGTCTGCCTATTACGTGAGGACTGTATGTGTGAAGAAAGGAGCGCTCCTGAACCGTCCACCCGTCTTCACCATTTCAGGAACTACTGGTAGGACTATCTTTACATTCCCCTTCAACGTGTGGATCTCTGGACTATTTACCTTCATCTTTACATTACACCAGTTGCCATTTTTTTCATGGATTTCATTGTGTGTGGTTATTGTTGTGGTTTGGTTTCGTGTTGATTGTACATCACCGTAAAGGTAACTGGGGTTTTATTTCCAGTGGCATTTTGTCTCTTTTTGTGAGTGCGTGAGGGTCTGGCCAAGGCTGGGCGAGTCCCTGGAATCTTCACTAAAAAAATAAATAAATCAATGTCTCTTTGACAGTGTGAATCTTAGCGGCACCGGACCACTACAGCTGGTCACTAATCACTACTTTGTTTTCCTTTTTTACAGTACTCTGTGATGGTGCTATATACCACTGTCCCCTTGCTTAAGTATTCTGCAGGTACCAGATATGCTGAGAAGATTAAAGAGCTCCACAAGAGTATCCTGTTAATGGTGACACAGTCATGAACTGTAGAATGACAGTGAGGGCTGGGTGGTATTTTGGCCTTGGAACCCCTGCAGATTTTGTCTGGAGTTTTTTTTTTCCTGTAATCCCAGATCATCTGATCATCCCTTCGGCTTTAGAGACTTAAAATCTAAATAAGGACTCTATTTCAGATCTGCGTTAGGTAAATACATACTAAATTATTCTTATCTGGATATTTTTAGTATATAATTATTTTAATTATTCTTCCTAGCTGTTTTTGATTTTTCTTTTCTTGTTATTTTTTCCTTTCTCATCTTGTAAAGCACTTTGAGATACATCCTTTGTATGAAATGTGCTATAGAAATAAATGTTGACGTTGTTGTTGTTGTTGTGCACTAAAACCCATATGCAAAACTAATGTTAGTTCAGTTTACATAATCAACATTTTTCGATGCACTAGGAAACTGCAGTACTCCGGTAAAGAAAAACAATGCAGACACAGAGGGAATACAAAAACTCCAGACAAATAATAATCAAGCCCAAAACTGACCCCAGATTCCTGAAGCTGTGAGGCAGCAATTGTAATTGATGTTTTTTAGTTTTTTTGAACAATTCAACAACTCATTTATTAATCGGTTTAACTAACCAGTGGTTTAAAATTGTAGGTATGTTGTCACCCTGAAAAGAATAAGCAGATTAAAAAAATGGATGGATGTCACCATGTTTGTATTTCTCTCAAGGAAGTTTTATATCCCATACAAGCTATTCTCCGTTCTCAAGCCTTTTGTTAATTATAAACATGCAAAATCTCTCAGATCTCAGATGGATTCAGTTCCACTGAATTTCAACTTGAATGAATCATGGAAACTGAAAACTGGTAGCAATGATAAAAAGCTCAGTAATAATTATAAAAAGACAATACAATACAAATGATTCCTTGGAATCCATTACATTTTTCCTCACTTGTTTGTTCTTTTTTAGGGGAAAAAAGTGAAACTATATTTCTCTGTAGCAATTTAACATACAGAACATTTACACTACCGTCAAATTGCCAGAGTACTGATTTACGTCTTCAGAGCAAGTAATCTTAAACTCTCAGAGAACAGCAAACACACAAGCAATGAAATCCACATTGGTAAAACTCCAGCATTGACTCAGGAACTCTGAAGTATATAATGGTTTTAGCAACTGAGATGGCAGAGTGTTGCATATCATAACACTAAATTTATTATCTAACTGAACTAGAATAAATGGACAGTGTCTGTCATTTGTGAGAGAAAAAATATCACATTAAAAAGTTTTGCAGCTCTTTTAGATTCAGCAACAATAAATGTTTATTAGATTAATGGAAATATGCCATACCATTGTCTATGCCCATTTAATCCTAAATAAAGCTGCGGAGGGTCTGGAGCCTGTCCCAGCAAGCATAGGGCACAGGGCAGAAACAGTGCCCTGGACAGGAAGCCATCCAATCGCAGGGTAAACACACTCACACACACGTGCACAACTACTAGGAGTCAATTCACCAACAAACTTAACCTGCAAGTCTTTGGACTGTGTGAGGAAACTGAAGCCACCCAGAGGAAACCCACACAGCAATGGGAAGAATATGCAAACTTGAAACACGGACCCTGGTCTCCTTACTGTGAGCCAGCAGTACTACCACCGCACCACCAAATGGAAAAATTGTAATGATTAATTATTCTATTTATTACTGCATTTACTAATGACTAATTATAGTATATAAGAGCACATGCCAAACGCCAGACAGTAGAATACTAATATTATGACAAATTTATTAAAAAGAAAATGAGATTCATACCAAGTATTGCGTAATGTTATCAGTGAAGAAATAATTTACACATTATGTGAAGGTGTCCTAACTAACTTTAGGATAAGTAACACAACAAAATGGAACCAGTTTCCCAATAAAGGTTGAGTCCTGGAAAGGGAGGAGCATACAGTTCCTGATTAGGAGAAGTAGAAACATTTAGTCCTTTAAGAAAATAGACAAATTGAGAGCTGTGGTTGAGACACCAGAACTTATGGAGGGTGAGCAGCTTTAAATTTCTTAAAGTGACAACCCTCAATGAACTAAAGTGGGCACGACATATTGCAGCTCTTGTCAGAAAGGCTTACCAGCACCTTTACTTCCTCAGACGTCTGAGTATAGTTCAGATTATTCCAACTGTTCTTGTAAACTTGTAAAGTGCATAGTAGAGTCCATCCTCACTGGCTGAATCACATTGTGGTAGATAGATAGATAGATAGATAGATAGATAGATAGATAGATAGATAGATAGATAGATAGATAGATAGATAGATAGATAGATAGATAGATAGATAGATAGATAGATAGATAGATAGATAGATAGATAGATAGATATCAATTGAATTTTCCACAAATAAATATGTTCATGGACTGCAGAATGACCATCTACGTCAATTTATGGGATCTGAAAACTCTAAAGTTATCTCGAGACCAGCAATTTTCTTTTAAATAATTCTCACCAGTGATTGATTCCAAAACACAGATTTAAATATTCATCAATCTTGTCTTTAAATCTTTAAGTCAGAAATATGTATTTTGTAAAAAAAAAAATCCATTTTTTAAATCTGGATAAACTTAAAAAATTAATAAAGGAGTTCATTGTGTTCCAAATTAAGGAAATTGTGTTTTTCTTTACAGTATAATCAGTCACTTTCCATAACAGGACATGTTCTACTGTTTGGTTAATAAGTAACAACAACTGAGCATTTACAAGCAAACATTAGTAATATGCTTATCAAGGACTGTGAGAACAGCACAATAATCTAATTAACTCTAAACTACAAATAAAAAAAAAATAATAGCTCCTGTTAAATATCAACAGGTTCCAAAATACAGACAATGGAAGTCTCTGTTCTCAGGAACTACAGTATCTCACATGTGGATGAACCATACTAGATTATAGTGACTTATTGAAAAAAGTGAATTTAACAATGTATAATATGAATTTGTGGAAGAAGGCCCTCTGCTTTATCACAATAGAGAGGAAAGCAATGGATTAATTCACAGGTTCTTCAAAGTAAATAATCTTAATTAAATATAATGAACACTACCCTAAGCCAATTTATAATGACTGACGCATAGTATAAATGCTTACATATACTTTTTTACATTTGGAGCAAAGGCAGATTAACTGAAGAGTATTCACAAATATATTTACTAATCTGTAGTTAGAATGGAAAAAACTTGCTGATACTGTTCATATTGACCCAACAAAAAATACTGAAAAAAGTGAAATGCTGCACTGCTATAATAAATGAAAGTGTTTTAGCATGATTCCAAAGATCTGATGGTCTCATGAAGAAGATGATAGCTCGACTTCACACACGCCTCTGCTGTCACTCTGCTGACTTTTTAAAACTGCACAGGTGTCAGGACTGGACACCCTTCCAAAGCCTGTGTATTACATGATTTTTTTTGTACATTCTGCTGACTTGGTTATTATACAAGGATAGAAAAGAGACTTGTAGTTCTCCTCCTGTTAAATCCTATCACTATCTATTTCTAGAAAACCCTGAATATCACATGTGCAGTCCGTCACTAGCTTGCTTATGTACAGGTTTTAAATGTGTTCAAGTGTCTTCTGATTGTGACACATGTTAATGGCGGGGTAAAAGCAGGCTTTAGATTCAAGTTGTGCCTTTGTCCAGATTGCTGCTCTCTCTTGACTTTATGCAGTGATTTCCTTTTTTCACTCATTGCTGATTTGCTCACATGGCTGCTGGTAGCTTTCCTAACCCATAAGGCAGGATATACAGTTGGGATAAGGAGAGAGGTACCTATGTGACTTGTTTGTAAAGATCTGTTTGTTGGTATAGTGTGGCCCACATTGGGTATATAAAGTGTTATTTTTAGCCCTCATTAAAATTGAATTTGACATTCCTGAGCTAGATAAAAATATAAACTACAAACTGCTTTACTGGTTAATTCTGCAGATGATACTAATGAGCAGATATTGCAGAAACAGCAAACTTTTACTGAGGGACTGAGACAGCATACAGGCTTGGGCAGATTTGTGACAGATGAAAATTATTTTACATAAATATAAGGCATTACAAGTAGGAAGTATAAATGTTAAATTTGAAAACACAGTAGGAGGTGTGAAATTTGAAAGTACACTTTACAAAAGAGCTGAGAGAAGAGGCAGGGATTTGTGAGCAGCCATAGAGTTTCATTCCAGGAAAGAGTACTACAGATGCGATGTTTGCCTTAAGAGTGTTGATGGAGAAGTATAGAGAAGGTCAGAAGGAATTGCAATGTTTATTTGTGGACTCAGAGAAAGCATATGGCAGGGTGCCAAGAGTGGAGTTATGGCACTGTATGAGGAATTCAAGAATAGTAGAAAAGTATGTGAGGGTGGTGCAGGATATGTTTGAGGACAGTGTGACTGTGGTGAGGTGTGCAGTTGGAAAGACAGCTTGGTTCAAGGGCTCTGACCCCTTTCCTGTTTGCAATCGTTAATGACAGGTTGATAGATGAGGTCAGACAGGAGTCTTCGTGGACCATGAAGTTTGCAGATGACATTGTGATCTGTAGTGAGAGTAGACATCAGGTTGAGGCAAACCTGGAGAGGTGGAGGTACGCACTGGAGAGATGGGGAATGAGAGCTAGTAGGAGTAAGACAGAGTACATATGCATAAATGAGAAAGAAGGTGGTGGAAGGGTATGACTGCAAGGGGCAGAGGTGGTGAAGGTAGACAAATTTAAACACTTAATAGTCCAAAGCAATGGAGAGGTGTGGCAGAAAGAGAGTGAAGGCAGGGTGGACTGGGTGGAGAAGAGTAACAGGTATGATTTGTGATAGAACACTATCTTCAAGAGACCAGCTAGGTTGTACAGTTTAGAGATGATGGCACTGACGAAAAGACAGGAGTCAAAGCTGGAAGTGGCAGAGTTGAAGATGCTACGATTTTTGCTTAGAGTAATGAGGGTAGACAGTATTAGAAATGAATATATTTAGAGGGACAACTCTTGTACGACGGTTTGGTGACCAAGTGAAAGCTGCTAGGTTGAGATGGTTTGGGCATGTGCAGGGGAGAGATGAGGGGTACATTGGGAAAATAATGTTCATGAGGAAAAGAGGAAAGTGAAAGAGGAGGTTTGTGGATGTGGAGAGGGAGGACATGAAGGCAGTCGAGTGGCAGAAAATGGAGTAAAAGTCAGTGATAGACTGAGAAGGATGATCCACTGTGGCGACCCCTAAATTGTTGTAGCCGAAATAAGAAGATCTTATGAAAGAAATTTAGGAGTCATAATGGACTCATCAGTATCTACATCAAGACGGTGCACAGAAGAGATCAAGAAGGCTGTTATGTTGTATATCACCTTGTGTGGAGTACAAGTCAAGGGAGATTATGTGTAAGTTACTGACTACTAAAGCATCACCTGGAGTACTGTGTTCAGTTTAGGTCTCCATATTACAAAAAAGACAGACATCCACAGAAGAGCTACTAGGCTGATTCTAGGTCTAAGAGGTATGAGCCTTGGTGAGATTAAGAAGTGATTGAAGTATTTAAAATTACGAAGGGGACTAGTGTGGTCAATTCCAGTGATTAATTTAAAAGAAATTCCACAATGGGGACATAGTTGGAAACTTGATAAGGTACATTTCACACAAATCACATCACACAAAAGCGTCAAATTAGGGAACATTGCATTGTCCACTGCATCTATTGAAATTTGTGCCAAAGGTAAATTAAGTGTCTGACTACAAGTGCAGACAAGCTAAAAGGTAACTGACTTTAATGCAAGTATAAACAGTCCATAGGGAAACCGTAAAACCAAATTTGCTATTAAAAGGCCATGAAAGAGGAGATGCATGCTTACCTTGCCTGAACCAGTAGATCCTGCCACAGCCAGCATTTTTCCCTTTTCTAAAACCAAGTTAATATTTTTTAAAACTGGTGTTACATAGAGGGAGTAATTGATGAATGAAAGGTTTGAATCTCCATTCAGAAGGTCATTTTTTGTGTTTTCTTTCTTCGCCTTTTCAAACAACTCTCCAATTGCCTAAAAGAATGATGAAATTTATATTTACATCATACTTTTTAAAATGGGAAATATATCAGAACATATTTCAAGTTTCCCCACATTTCATTAGAAAGTACTTCCAAAAGCAGTATTTCTTATTTACCAAATAAATAATTGAGTTTCATTCTTTGTCCACGTAATCCAGTAAAGGGTCACATGGAGCCAACAGCATCAGGTACAAACTCCTAAGCCTATTTGGACGGTCCAGCCGTTACTTTAGTAATCACATCAGGGGAAAAAGGGAGGCTTATGTTACACAAGGAGAAACACTCTTGGCTGCTAGTTGTTAGAAAATCATTTTTATAGACTGTTACTATTAAAAACTTCATGCAGGAATTACATGTAGTTACTATTACTGTATTAGTCAATACACTGTAGCGGAAGGCCAGGGCTGTTACCAGGCCAGGATACCCAGAAGATAGAAGGACCAGGAGAGAGAGCATGCACATGGCATTACCTCCCCTGGAGCTCTAGATGGCAGACCCCACTGCAGTGCAGTGGCACCTCGGATTCCCACAGGACAGCAAGGGACAAGGAGTTCTTTAACCCGGCCCGGCTGACTTCGGTAGGGACTGCCAGGTGGTGCTGCAAGGACTGAGGAGCCCAACATTATGGGATTTCTGATTCACCTGGAAGTGCTTACAGAAAACATGTGGTCTAAAAAAATAAGGAGCTGCCTGCTTCAGATGGACGAGCCAGAATCACGAGGAGGTGGACAAAGCTTGTGGGGAGACGTGGAGGAGGCAGCGACCAAGAGAAGGCAGAGAAGAGACAAAGTATTGCTGTTTTGTGCTATTTATTGTACTTGTAATTACTTGTGGCTTGAGATGGGAAACACTTGGGTAAAAGTTTCCCACAATAAGGAGTCTTTGGATTTTAAATTGCGTCTTGAGCCTATTTGGGTTGGTAGCTTGGGGAGCTGGAGCGCCCCCTACTGCCCACAACATTAAAAAAGACAGACTTAGTCCTTTGTTCCTGCTTCTTGTAAAAATGAGCCCCATTCATCTAGAGAACAACAGTCATCACTTAGTTCCAATATACAGAATGCCAAAGTTAACCATCTCATTACATTTCTGTTGCTCTTGCTTATAAACAAGTCTCTGTACGAAACTGTTACAAATACAGATTAGTTTCATGTTGATTATGTTATCTATTCACTGTCCTGAAAGAAATCATGATACAAGAAAAAAAAATCATAAAACAACTTTAAGGTAAAATATTACACATTGACATTTCCCTACTTGTATACTGTGTAGTCTTTGCTTTTAACATAATGCAATTAAGGGAAATAGATTCAATTTAACTTTAAAAATAGAGATATCAATGTTTGTATACAAACCTCATCCCATGACGCTGTTACATTTTTCATCTCAATTTCTGTTGTGGTAAGGTTGTACTCTAATACATTATACTCATCTTTTTTCAGGAAGTCCTGCAAGAAATGTGTACTTGTGTTACCATTCAGTACATCAGAACACATACACACTTCTTCAGCTGCTAGCTCAATGTTATATACTATATGGAGCAGCGCTAATATCCAGATTCTTAAGTAAGCTTTTAAAACCACTATAAAAATGCTGTACTGTATTTTAAATTACTATAAAACCCAGTATTTCCATAATAACATTATTAGAATATACACTTTTTGCAGTTTATAGAGTGCATTACATGGTTTTATAGGTTATGTTACTTCAAAAAAGTAATCAAAATGCAATGTGCTATTTACACAGTCACAACACTACTAAAACTGTTCCATGACACTGTGATATGCAGCAGTTTTCCACATGTGCATCCACATTTGATTTGATTTGATGTATTTATTTATTTTTTGTGCCTTTTTGAAATTTTGACTATACTGATCACAGTTCTGCTGAACAATTTGGCTTCTTTTTTGGGCGTTTTTTCTGATTTTGACTCCATGAGCCTGCTTGCCCTAAACACGACTGCTCATCTTTTGGTTGACAGATTTACTGCCACTTATCACTTCTTTCTTTACTAATATGGAAAGTTAAGTAATTGTCTGAAAATAATTTCCCTCTTCCAAAGGAGGATTTAAGAGTAGATATCAACGACATGCCTCACTACTGCAAACTCCTTTGGTTGTATTCAAGAGTACAATATTCCATAGAAAGTAGTTTTAGGTGCCTATATTACTATTTTAATTTGCAGTGCAGTTTTCATTTTTATTTGCATACTGTGCATTATCGCTCTATTGAGTATTAAAAGAACTTAATTAAATATTTTTTTTTCTACTGATGTAAATTTCAATGCTTATACTAAATGATGACTTCAGTTATATTGGACATTGCTTTTTACTTTATTCTAAGCACAGTATATCACATTGTGAATGTGCTTATCATTTTGAACTTGTGCAATAAAAAACAAAAATAATTAATAATGAATGTTAAGTAAAGTTTGCAGAGACTTCCATGGTGGGGAAGCAGCAAATTAAAATGCTTAACAGTGTTTGGATTAACGCAACTACAATGGTGTCAAATTTTGCAATACACTAAAGAATAAAAGGAGTTTTAATGAGATGTTAATTTCAGTGTCATTAGAATCACTTAACACCATGTGATTTACTGGTTACTTTTTTGCCATTTTCTTCAAATCTTTCATTCTCGGTGTGTCCTTGCAAATGGATTCACCTTCCTGTGGCAAACATTAGTAATTTATTTTTTGCATCTGTTCTTTTGGTTGCAGGAAGACAATTGTGTCTCCATTGTTTATGGTAAACAATTATAATTATAATGTACTTATGTTTGTGGATATATGTGCATGCATGTGTTTTAGTGCATAGTTTTTACAAGCAGGTGAAAATACATGTATATCTTCATTTTTTTCATTTTAATTAAAACAGGCACAGTATGCTATTTGTTCTATCCAGGATACTTTGACAGCATCAGGCTAAGTAGAGGCAACGCAAACCAGATGCTACAAATGCTAATAAATATACTAGTGCTAATGTTTTCTAGTAAAACCATAAATCTCCCGCTGACTCAAGGTACAATGCAGTACACTCAATATTTCAAGGTACTATGTCACCGTTGAAAGACAATCTCATTATTGAAGCACAGCACAAAGATTATTAAATTAGCTGTAACCTATAATCTAAATTCAGGGCATTCTGACATTAAAACTGAAGAAAGTACAGCAGAGTTAATACCTGGACACATTTTACAATTTGCAGCCAGCAATAAAGAAAACCTTCTGTCATGGGATACTATGTTTCTAATATCATAGGAAGGCATTCAGAATAATACCTCTATCTTCTTGATAACTCCCAGAGAATCAAACCATATTTGCACAGACCCTGGGAACTGTCTTGTGACAGTCATTCGGAGGACTATACAGTATGAGATTGTTGTAAATATCTGACGTAGTGCTATTCCATTACTCAGGGCATAGGGTAATACAGACACAAAGACCACAACGAATGCGGAGAAGAAGAATGCAGAGCTGTTGAAATATCTGCAATAAGCTGATTTCCTTGTGAGCTTCAACTCAGCCCTGTTGTAAAGATACAAAAAAAATGTATCACAATTATTGCATAATAAAAAGAAAGCACAGATCTGCATAGTTACTTAACGTATAAGTTTTAGATTTTTACCCTGTAAAACATACATTGAGTTCCTCAGAATATTGGCCTAATCGATAAAACAAAACAAGAGATGAAAATACTTGAATAACAAGACTGGACACTTATACTTATTGTCCTGAATTCTTTACTGCGGTTTGTGATCCCCCAGATAATTTTATATGAAGATGGGGTACTGAGTATTTCCTAAGGCCCAAAATTGCACAGGATGGCACAGCAGCTCAAAGGCATTCATAATCACTGACCACAGCCACTCCTGTCCTCTTTTTCACATTTTCCAGAATTCCTCCAGGACTGGCAGAAAGCCCTGCTCGATCTGGTTGTGGAATATGGGACTTTCCAATTTTCTTATCCTAAGATACATGCGGCCCTGGCTGAAGACAGCAATGCATTTGTTCAGTCACTGATTAATTACCTCTGCATTCCTGTCTCAAAATTTCAACAATGCCAAAGTATTTGTGACTAAGTGGCATCTTCACTCAAGGCGTTTCCCAGCCATTTACTAATTACACTTGTCGAAGCCTCACTAACATGTAAATCGGGATGATGTGGTCGCAGATACCAGATGGAACAATGTGTGCCGTTACCTCTTCTGCTGTTTTTCCCCTCACTTGCACACAGACTCATGTTGTCATGCTGCTTCTTTTATTGTTTGTCTTGTTATAACGACAGTGCATAATACAACACTTGCTAATCTGGTGTATCCAAGACCAGACACAAAGGAAACTGTCAAATAGTGAAATTACTCTGCTGTTTTAAAACTAATGCTTACTGTATATTTCATGGCATCTCACGTCTATGTACATTACATTGCCTTGATTAATATAAAATGTTTTCCTTTATACATCTCAGTTTAGGAATGGTTACTTCACCAGCACAGGTGAAATAGGATATGAAAATGTTACACAGTCCATGGCAAGACCTGCTCGGTTCTACATTCAAACCAACTCATTATACTTAGCACTCACATCTGTATGATGTGTGAGGAATAGTGAATTCCACAAAAACGGTGACCTGGCAGGGGGCTCCAAACCAGTCTCCTAGAGATTGTGGCGCAGTCATACTAACAACTGTGTTTATAAATATTATGATCAGAATGATTACAGAAAGTATAAATCAAAAGCTGGTAATGTGTAATTTAGTGGATAATGAACCGAGCAGTAGGAGTATAGCTAAAAACATTAAAAAAAGATTATAATTTAAAAGAAAAAACTAATCACATGACTTCAAAATTAATTTAGGTGCTGTGATGACTGCTTTTAGATCTGGTATTTTCCCTACTGTACCATTTTTCAGCTCAGTTACAAGTATCTAGATTGCAGTGATATTCATTTTTGTAGGCTATTCTTGAAACTTTATAATTCAAACAAACTCTACTGCAGAACTGCCTACAGTTGTTAATTGTTTTTACAAATAATTTTCCAATTTAGTGAATGAACAAAGAGTATTATAACAAACATTAATTTCTTCCAGAAGATTCAATTGCACCAGGGCTATGTTGATCTTCAGTTCTGGTATGGGTTAGGTTAGGTGATGGTCCAGGAGACTCAAAGAAACAGTATATTGGGTTATTGCCATATACATTGTCATGAGAAAATGAGTGAAACTCTAACTTTAGTTCAAGATTGACCTGGCTGGGCCTCACATCTTTGTTTTATGTCTTCTTTGTTTATGTTTGTTTCTTTTTATGTTAATACTTAGAATTATGTTTGAGATTTGATATTTCTCATGTACTTTATTAGTTTGGAGCATTCTTTTTTTTTATTTGTTTTGTTTATAAACTGACTTTGTTATTTGCCTTGTGTTTACTGGGTGGTCCCCCAAGAGGTGGCCAGGATCTGCTCTCCACACTATAAGTCTGGAGGGTCTCCCACAGTTCCTGGCAGTTCAATTCAAATATGCTTAGGAGTTTGGTGAGTGTTTCTTTGCATAGTTCTTGGGTTCTTTGGATTTTTGACTGTATTGCTCCATTTTTGACCATTTTTTGAATAACCGTATTGGAACTTGTTTAGCTTTGAATTGTTTTTTGTGTTACAGACAACTCCTTTTGCCTTTGTATTACCCTACAGAGCTTCACTCTTGTGGAAGAACAGTTTTTGTGAAGGATAAAGCTTTTATTTTTAAAGACTCTGTGTTTGCCGAGGTACGACTGTGACGGTCCCCTTCCAGTGCACATTTTTGAATTGTTTTGGGGATTCCAAGTTAAAAACAGGAAGGAGAAGGACCCTGAACAATTTCAGAGAAAGGTTACCCATGCTTTAAAATTAGATTTGTGGTTGTGTGGTGTAATTCATTTCTATCTTTGATAAACATTTTTGTTTTTTATTTTCTTGTATTTTATCCCCTATGAATTGCCACTTTGTAAGTACAGATTTTTTGTCTTGTTATATGCTGGTCTACAAGTGTTGCTATCAAAACTGCCTCAAGTTCCCCACAACCTGGAACAGGAGAAGCAAATTAAGAAAAGAATATATAAGGAATATAAACAATTGCACAAGCAAAAAAGGGAGAAAAATAAGTGCAGAAGAGCAATCTCTCCAAGCTCAAACAAAAACACGAAAGAGCACTCTGTCATACTGTGTGTTGATAGTGTTACCATACCACTAAAATACTGTATTGAACGCTACTATAGCACAAACGCTGCTTCTAAATGTAACAACAGAGCAAAACACACCCTCACTTCAGAAAAGAGCAAAAGAATTACATAAGCTAATAATAAATAACTGAAGCATACTGGAATCTCTTACCATGTGAACGCCAAGGAGCTTCAAAGCCATTTTACAACAAGCTGAAGTAAAAGGTAAAAAGAGTAATAAAACTCTGTCATTAAAATTTATAAGTGAATTACTCGTGAATGTAATCACTTGGAAATAAAATGACTTTTCTATTGCATTTTTACTAAATTGATTTTAATACGTAAACCCTTAAATGTAATAAATATTAAAGAAACTTCAAAGAAAATCCAAGATCTATTCCAGGATTAAAAATACTGAATTATACATTTTTAGAGGGAAAGATTTTTGTCAAGGCGCAAAATTCAGTATTTTTTTTTTTTAGTTTGGATAAATGAAGCAACAGAATTAGTTGCACGGCGACATGATAATTAACAGTGTAGCCTTACTCTGAAAGAGGGCTTGAAGTTCAAGTAACATTCAGAGAACTCTCTTTCTTATAGTTACCTCATCTGTTTATTGTGTTTTGCTTCTTTCAGGATGTGCTCCTTGTTCCCACAATTCAACAACTCATTTATTAATCGGTTTAACTAACCAGTGGTTTAAAATTGTAGGTATGTTGTCACCCTGAAAAGAATAAGCAGATTAAAAAAATGGATGGATGTCACCATCCATTTGTATTTCTCTCAAGGAAGTTTTATATCCCATACAAGCTATTCTCCGTTCTCAAGCCTTTTGTTAATTATAAACATGCAAAATCTCTCAGATCTCAGATGGATTCAGTTCCACTGAATTTCAACTTGAATGAATCATGGAAACTGAAAACTGGTAGCAATGATAAAAAGCTCAGTAAAGATAATACAATACAAATGATTCCTTGGAATCCATTACATTTTTCCTCACTTGTTTGTTCTTTTTTAGGGGAAAAAAGTGAAACTATATTTCTCTGTAGCAATTTAACATACAGAACATTTACACTACCGTCAAATTGCCAGGGTACTGATTTACGTCTTCAGAGCAAGTAATCTTAAACTCTCAGAGAACAGCAAACACACAAGCAATGAAATCCACATTGGTAAAACTCCAGCATTGACTCAGGAACTCTGAAGTATATAATGGTTTTAGCAACTGAGATGGCAGAGTGTTGCATATCATAACACTAAATTTATTATCTAACTGAACTAGAATAAATGGACAGTGTCTGTCATTTGTGAGAGAAAAAATATCACATTAAAAAGTTTTGCAGCTCTTTTAGATTCAGCAACAATAAATGTTTATTAGATTAATGGAAATATGCCATACCATTGTCTATGCCCATTTAATCCTAAATAAAGCTGCGGAGGGTCTGGAGCCTGTCCCAGCAAGCATAGGGCACAGGGCAGAAACAGTGCCCTGGACAGGAAGCCATCCAATCGCAGGGTAAACACACTCACACACACGTACACAACTATTAGGAGTCAATTCACCAACAAACTTAACCTGCAAGTCTTTGGACTGTGTGAGGAAACTGAAGCCACCCAGAGGAAACCCACACAGCAATGGGAAGAATATGCAAACTTGAAACACGGACCCTGGTCTCCTTACTGTGAGCCAGCAGTACTACCACCGCACCACCAAATGGAAAAATTGTAATGATTAATTATTCTATTTATTACTGCATTTACTAATGACTAATTATAGTATAAAAGAGCACATGCCAAACGGCAGACAGCAGAATACTAAAATTATGACAAATTTATTAAAAGGAAAATGAGATTCATACCAAGTATTGCGTAATGTTATCAGTGAAGAAATAATTTACACATTATGCGAAGGTGTCCTAACTAACTTTAGGATAAGTAACACAACAAAATGGAACCAGTTTCCCAATAAAGGTTGAGTCCTGGAAAAGGAGGAGCATACAGTTCCCGATTAGGAGAAGTAGAAACATTTAGTCCTTTAAGAAAATAGACGAATTGAGAGCTGTGGTTGAAACACCAGAACTTATGGAGGGTGAGCAGCTTTAAATTTCTTAAAGTGACAACCCTCAATGAACTAAAGTGGGCACGACACATTGCAGCTCTTGTCAGAAAGGCTTACCAGCACCTTTACTTCCTCAGACATCTGAGGCAGTTCAGATTATTCCAACTGTTCTTGTAAAATTCTAGAGTGCATAGTAGAGTCCATCCTCACTGGCTGAATCACATCGTGGCGTGGCTCCTGCTCAACTTAAGATCGTAAAGCATTGTAGTGATCTCTGGTGAAGGTGGCACAGAATATTACTGGCACAATGCTGTCTACTATTCAGGACCTATACAACACTATCTTGGAAAGGCAAAGAGGATCAATAAAGACCTCAGCCATCCTGAACGTCTACCTTCAGACTAATGGTACCAGGCCATTGGATTCACCAGTAGATTCAGGGCCAGTGCATAACCACTAGTTCCTGAACAGACAATCATAAGAACAAATATTATATCAATACACATTGTGTGTACATACTGAATATATCATATAATACATATATACTGTATAGATGCAGTGTATGTTGATTTTTTTCAATCAGTTGCATTTATGTGTCTTTTGTTAGTAGTGTTTTACTATCAACTGTTCTGAGGAGACGTGCAGTTTGAATTTAAATTGTACTGAGTACACAAGACCATAAACTTGACTTGACCTGAATTGAGCTCTAGTCTGGAGTTCCTGAAGGTTATGCTGCCTAGGTATGGATAATAAGCAGGAATCATGATTTAAATTTCTTCAAGTCAGAGATATAATTGAGTGTAGGATTAGGAAGAGAGCTGAAGTCAAGAGTCATTGGAAGAAAGTAGAAGCCATGGACGTAACATAGAAACTGAAGAAGGTGGAAGTTGTGGTACTGTTATAGTACCAAGGAGTTAGACATACAAAGGTGGACACCCCTGTTGACCGGTTGTCTTATTTTGTCTTGTGTTCCGTTTTGTGTTTTTTTCTTCTTTGCATTTTCAAAGAAAAATAAAATGTCTGCCCATTATTCCAACTACTGTATAGGTGTTCTATGTTCATGACATTTAGTGATCTAACATTTGTACATCAAAATCTTTGTGACTGGAAAGTACTACAGATAAAAGAAAGAAAAATAGCTGGTTAATTAGGAAATAAATATAAATGGATGCAGGTAATAGTGGAAAGTTTAAAAATTATTGGAGCATAAATGGACCACAATAATTTATTGCGTAATTATTGCTCAACTTCAAAAAATTCAATTAAACTAACCCCAAATATTCTGATACAGTAGCTAACTACAAATATTCTGATGTAAATAACTGAAAACAGTTGAAATACTTTGAGAAAAAAATAAAGCTTCATGAGTAAGAGGAAAAATTCTTATTAAAAAAAATTGACTTTTATTAAAATCTTAAAAATCAGAAAAGATAATGCTTAGATTAGGTTCCAGGATCTGGCCATATGTCTATTATATCTCTAACAGGTGACTATTAATTGCCATCCTCATAAACTCCTCAACAGTTCCAATTGGTTCCAATCTGCCTCAGCTCTACTCCCCAAGAACTGTTGGGATCCTCAGACTGGACATAACAGAGGACAAATCCTACAATTCTTCATAAGAAGCTCATTTCAATCAGTTGTGCATACAAGTTTATTCTTTTAGGAGTACCCAAAGCTTGTGAGCATAGATGAGAACAGACACAATGACTTGTAGTCTAACTCAGGGGGTTCTCAAACTTGGTCCTGGGGACCCCCTGTGGCTGCAGGTTTTTGTTCCAACTAACTTTTGTTTTTAATTGGACTCCTGGGCTACGTAAGTGAACTGATATTTCCCAAGTTCTATGCTTGCTAAAAAAATACTAAAATGTACCAAGCAGTTATATAGGAATAATGTATTTTTTTTTCTTTTTAACAATAGTTTCATCTTGATTTTCATTCTACTTTTCAAGGTGTTCTAATTGTTTAATTAATCCATTATTTACGAGTGGGTCTGACGCTAAAGTTGTTGCAGCCTTTGATTATTTGCCAGCGTGTCTGCTCTGCTCGTTTTTAATTGTCATTATTATTAGGATTCAATGAAGGGAGCAAACTGCACAGACAAAGGGCAAAATATAATGAAAAGAGAGTTAAGCATTTAAATCCATAGCAAAACCAGAAATTTTTCTAAGTTTCTTATAAATATAAAAATCATGCTGCTGTGCTTTTCTGAATGTAGAATAAGAGAATAGGAAAAAAAACAGCTAATGAGATTAATGTTATCAGTTGTTGTCACTGATTGTGAATCTGGTTGGAACAAAAACATAAAGCCATACTGGGCCTCCAGGACCAACTTTGAGAAACCCTGGTCTAGCTCACAAAGATCACAGGGCTTTTCACTTTCTAAAGAAAGAGAAACCAAGGCTCTCCCTTTAAATATATTTGCTTCATTATCTGATATAGAGACCCGTGTTTCTCAACCTGTGGAACACAAGGAGCTATGGGGTGGTACACAAGGATCAAACACACAATGCTGGGAACTGTCAAGGCAGGCAAAGAACAAGAGGGAGAGACAGAGTGAGAAAGAGAATTCACTGCACAAAAGAAAAGAAGCAAACCAGCTGCAGCTACAACCCAAGAGATAACCTCAAAAAAAGCAGAAAAGTATTGCATTATTAACACTTGTATCTGTTTATGGAATTAATAAGTTAAAAAAAAAACCTATTCATGTTTGTGACTAATCCGCTGTTAGTTTCAATCATTTAACTTGTCGTGTCACATTTTTGAATGATGGGAGCTGTAATGATGGCCAGATGAATTGCCTTTTTTACAGTGTGATACATAACCATAATAAGTCAACAGAAGCTTCACATTCATCCTATGATTGTAATAAACATGGCTGCAGTTGTGCATCCAGCCACCCATGCATTTTAAAACCATTTATTCCATTGCAGGATCATTGAGGGCAGGTGCCAGGAGTGGAGGGCATTCTAGATATGACCAGGTGTCCGTATGCGGCTTTGTTAAAATTTTGATCATGCTCTTTGCTATGGAGCTAAGTCAATCAGGGGCCTGTCGGTGTATTTAATCCAGCCTTGGCAGGTGTCTATCCTGGCTGCAATAGGCCCGAAGCAAGCACTGTTGGACATTGCGCCTACCGTGTACGTATCTGTCTACAACTGTGAGAAAATGAGTTGCTCAATGTTACTGTAGTTGCCCAGGTATTTGTGCAGCTCAGTTTGTAAATCTGTGATGGTCTCAAGATACAATGTGTAATGCATATGGAAGGCTTAACCTCAGAGGCACACAATTAGCCGGGCTCCTAAAACACAGAAAAAGCAAACACTACATTTATGTCAATCAAAATCAAATTGGAATCAAATTAATGTTCATTACTACATCATCTAAAACATATTAAACGTGCAAAAAAACATATACGACACATACTGTGTATGGTATAGAGCAAATGAGATGCAGCATCTAGTTCTAAGTAATTCTCGCTGTTACTTCACAGACATAAGCAATAGTAAAGACTTATCAGGCATGTAAGGCAGCTTGAAAATAACAGAACAAAGGCAGTTTGATGTGGATTCTAAAATAATGATCATTTTCAACTGACAAGTCTGACTTAATGATACATTTTATTCAGAATATTTTGTGAAAGTAGAATAGAATATTTTGGAATTAAAATTATTCTTATCATGCCATATTATTGTTGATACAATAAAAAATTACATTCATTAAAAATAGATGAATATAAAAAATGAAAAGAGACAGACATGTAAAAACTATCTGTAATACCTTGTTAGTTCCCATCCCTATATGATATTGGGGGTGGTGGATAAATATCACCTTCAGTTTAACCTAATAAGAGTTCAGGAATTAATAATTTATGACAGAAAAAATGTCAGAACAATGAAACATTTTAATTCCTGGGGGTGTTACTTGTAGAAAAAGGGTTGAAAACCTCTGATATAAACCAAACATATAGTTTGTAAATGCAGACATCAAAGGGCATGCAACGTAGATTATGTAATCATACGCCTCTTCTAGATATGCAGAGCACATGTAGAGGATCTCTGAAAACTCTCACAGCATCTGCAGTTTCATCCAAGCCAGGATTTATTCTAGACTTTCACAACCAGGACAGCATGCTGCAAGGTGTGAGAAGTTGAATGATAAGATGCAGGAAGAAATTGATTTAATGTTATATGTTAAAAATGTTAAAAGAAAAAAAACATTCTCTTATGTAGTTCCTACTCAACTCTAAACATTTGCCTACTGTTTTAGGCAGGGTGTGCCAATGCAGCAGTTGATAAGGATGCAGGAAGCAAGATGCCGAACGTGATTCTGTACATCTGTTGGATGAGACCGTTAGAAAATGGGCCTAGAAACGTAATGCATAGTACTTACAATCCTGAAAATGAAAAGTAATGTCTGATTCCATAATTCTAAATATAATGTTTAAAGTATTAAAAAAGAGAAAGGAAACAGAGAACTAAGAATGAAATAAAGTTAAAAATAATCTGAAGTTCAGAAGAAGCTCATACACAAATTACCCTAACTGTAAAGAAATGCATGAAAACTGGTTAAAGTCTGTAGATATACACACCTAAGCATAAAGTTGGAGAAAAAGGTTCTGAAATAATTCAATGACTTGTTAAATGCAGATGGTATTTGTCACCTGGAATGCTTTACTGAATTCAGTCATTTTTAATCTTTTATAATTATCATCAATCAATATTGTAGCATAATAGTCATTATTCTTCATTCCAAATGTGTCAGAAAGGTTAAAAATACATACATTGAGCAATTTTAAATCAATGACTGCATGTCTCATTACATCATTAGTATTATAAAACATTTATTATCTTAACAAATGTGAATTAACCTTAAAACGAAAGCATTACATGTGAACTCCTAACATACCAGATCACAGTACTGATACAGTACAGTAGTGAAAGTCATTACACAGTACTCACTGTCTGATCTTATCAATGATTCCATCCATTGCATTCTCCCAACCATAGGCTTTCACAGAGTGGATATTTTCAATAATCTCAGAAGTAATTAGAACTCTGTCGTTAATATATCCGGCTCTCTTGTCTCTAAAATAGAAATGATTAAATGCATGTCATACTCCAATTAAATCTACTTCTCTCACTATTATGCTGAATTGTAAGTGAATTTATAGACCAGAAACACTAATGATGTGTTTACTTGCTAAGATCATTTTAATAGCTATGTTGTCAGGGTAAGTGAAAGAGTTTATGCCATCTATAGAGTATTAAGAAACAAAAAACATTTTAGTATTGTTATAGAAGCAGCCAGTTACATGTCCCACCTCTTCAGATATAGACATACCAATTACAAACAGTACCTCATATCAGAATCACTTTCAGATTATTTTTATACTGTAGTTGCCACAGGCAGATTATGACTTTCATGGATATAAAATTTCAGTTGCAATTAAATAGTGCTTGAGAATAATCAAAATACTAGTGAAAGATATCAAAACATACTGTATATCTAGATATTTAGCGTTGCAATTTGTATTTATTTTTGGTCTTTCTTTTTGGCCTGGTAGTAAGGATGAGTTGGTGATGGCTTAGGAGAAACTGATAGTGTGCTTGGTAGGAACCATTTTTACAGCTGCTCACTCTGTCACCTAGCAAAAATATATTTTGAGAGTTGTTTCTCCTTAAAATGTTGTAATACTGAAAACAGTATAACAATCAAACTAACAAGAGTGGCATATAGCATTTCAGAAACAACCCGCAGGTACTGCAAACAGAGCATCTTCTGTTACTGTAATGAGAGCGCACACGTTAGAAAGGAGGACTGAGACTTAAAATTGGATTAAAAATGCAGGAAAAAATCAAAAAGTCCTACTCCACTCTCCAAAAAAAAAGACATGCACTCAACTGTTATTGATAATAATAATCGTGTAACATTTCAGCAGCATAGTCAGCCCAACTCCCTGCTGGGGTGTGCTCTTAATGGCGATTCATGGTTTTTTATTGGGTTGTGTGGTTCCTCGTAGAACTATTGCTTGACAAAGAACCTTTTCATTCTGGAAAGGGTTCTTTGTGTTCTGAAAAACTTTCTAATATTTAGAATAAAAAAATCTTTAATATATGTTAAGCTACCTAGCATGACACTAACAGATTGAAAAAAAACAGGACTTAGCCTGTGTTATTGTATGCAGTGAGAGACCTTTTATTTGTATTTCACAGATCTGTCACGATCAAGTCATGGTTACTTACTGTAGGGAGCCTGTTGCAGATTTATAGAAATAAAGGTTCTTTCTGGAACTTTCATGTAGATCAGTCTGTTAGGAACCAAAAATGGATCCCGCATAAGAGAAATAGGCAACGTCAGTCCTGGAGGGCCGCAGCGGCTTCAGGGTTTCATTTCAACCCAATTGCTTAATTAGAAACCAGTTCTTGTCAATCTCAGACCGTATTTAAGTGTATGGTTTGTTAATCTGCAATGTCATGTTCTTATATTGTAGATTTTGTTCCTTTCATCCAAATGTTTTGAAGTATAAAATGGATCATTTTCAGTCTGTCACATTTCACATCTCTTAAGTGTTTTATTAAAACAAACAGTGCATGATGAATCCACACAGGTGTAAATGGAAACAAATCAGATGGACAACTGCTGGCTCCTTCGCCATTTGCATCTTATTACTAATAAGCAGCCATTACAAACAGTGAGTGCAGCTGTTAAAGAATAAAATAAGCAATTAAGGGTGCGGGACCTTAACAAGCAAGACCACTAAAATGAAGCAGAAAATGTCACTTTAGCAATAAAGAGCTTCATCAGCAATAACTGATTTCTCATTAAGAAACTGGGTTGGAACAAAAACCTGCAGCCACTGCGATATTGCCGACCCCTGTCTTATAGCATCATCACTCTGAAGAAGCACTTTTTAAGAATTTTGAGTCTTTTTAATTAGCTTACCATTTTGTTCATTTATTATATCAGTTTATGTAATGTACTTCTCTAACTTAAGCGTTTCTTGTGAAAAAGTTAAAATAAATATAGATACAAGATCGACCTATTGTATTATATTCAATGCATAACTTTGTCTCTCACTGTAATTCTTAAAACAGTTTCAAATTTCAAAACAAAATGCTGTTAATGTATTTTGTTTATAACTGAAATGCATAAATAAATCTTGTAAAATAGAGCACAATATTTGATAAAACTAAATACTACTAGTTATCGCATCAAATGTTACATCAACATTTTATTCAGTTTCAATAATGTGTTTTTAATTTGACTTTGGCTGGTTATATTTTTAAATTACCTTATTTTTAAAGGCTGTTTCTATTTCCCAGTGGAACTTTTCCAGCCGGTACATTTCAAAATATATTTTTATTTTAAAGGGTCTCTTTTAATCTATAGTTTTATACAGTCTTTAACTGTATATTCATTTCTGCAGTTTTTAAAAATTTATTGACTTATTTATATATATATCATTGCTCTTTTTCACATACTTTTTATTTATCTCATTTTGGCACAAATGGCGTTCCATTCACTCCTGCCAATCGAGGTTACCTGCCTAATGTAACACACCTGACTCTAATAGTCCAATGTTCTTTCTGAATGGTGAGGAACACACAACACACAACGGACAAAGTCCCAGCAGTAGCGAGCTCATGTCAGGTCAGCTAGCAACATGTTAGCAGATGACAGACCATGGGGTCATCAACTCAACCCAATAGAGCTGACTAATGAAATGACAGCTTATCTGGTAATGCATTGCAGAACACCAAGTCTAGTTGAAAGCTTTACCTTCTGTTCTTCATTTTCAAAATTCTGGGACAATCATTTCTTTTTTTTGCTCCTTTCACCCCGTTTTGAAAAACTACAAGGTAGTGTCATGTGTAAAAAAGCTGATTTATGCCAGCTATATATTTTTTCCTGTGGTGGGTTGGCACCCTGCCCGGGATTGGTTTCTGCCCTATGTTGGCTGGGATTGGCTCCAGCAGACCCCCGTGACCCTGTGTTCGGATTCAGCGGGTTGGAAAATGGATGGATGGATATATTTTTTCATTTTATCTTTTAATTTAATTTGTATATTTCATATTTTTTAATATATAGTAGAGGTAAATTTATGAACACTGTCCACTTGTTATGTGGACTTGTTATGTTGGGGTAACTGAGAAGTGCATTTGTAAAATTAAACACACTGCTTTATAATCATATTTGCATTCAAAAGCACCTACAGTAGGCAAAAATGAAGTATTCTGTGGAAACTGAGAAATGAGGGCAAACCCTTCCATGATTTATCTATCAGCAAAGACTACCAAAAAAAAAAAACTGATTAACAATAGATTCTAAGTTGAAGTCGATTTACTGTAGTTAAACATCTGTTAGCATTTATCTTAAAATATATCTTGATATTTAATATAAAATATTGATCTTAAATTATTATTTTATTTCTTGACAACTGATCAAATGATTGTCTATATACATATACAGGTGCCATTTACATGCAGAAGCATTAGATGTTTACAGTATTAGTTGAAGCGCAATGGTCTCTGACACAATGAAGTTTTCGCTCATATTGTTAATTATCAAGGTTAATTAAACATTGAAAACAAAGTCACTATTTTTTACATAATTAAACATGGGCCTGCAGTCTAACAGTTTGAAGTATCACTGTGTGCGTAGAGTTTGTTTGTATTCCTTATGTCTGCATGGGCTTTTCCCCAAGAATTTCCATTTTCTTTCCGCACTCTTAAAAACAATGGTTATTTAATGGCATGTTTGGTTCTTAATGGGTTTGTATGGCTCCTCATAGAACTATTCCTTGGCAAAGCACAATTTAATTTAACTGGAATGGGTTCTTTGCATTTGAAGTCAGTTCTTTGTGCTTTGAAAAACTTCCTAATGTGTAGAGAAAAAGCTGAAACCTTTAATCTGTGTAGGCTATCAACAGGACACTAACAGATTAAGAAAAACCCACACTTGGCCTGTGTTATTCTATGCTGCAAGAGTCTCTTTAATATCATGACCCCTTGGTATTTCACAAATCTGTCAAATCTGGTTATTTACTGTATGGAGCCTCTTGGGGATCTAAATAAATGAAGGCTCTTTCTGGAACCTTCATGTGAATGGGTCTTTTAGGAACATAATATGGTTCTCCTATAACATTACTCTGAAGAAACACTCCGGCAAAAATGGTGTTTTAGGTTAACTGAGCACTCTAATTTGGGCCATCTTGACTAAATGTGTGTACATGAATGTACCCTAAGATGGACTGATTTTTATGTATGATTTTGAGGTAGGTGGAGAATACTGTATATATGTCTTTCAAGTATTGTCTCTCTCATGGTAAGTTCATAGTCTTCTAATGTTTTTTTAATGTGTTTTTTATGTAATGCCAAGTCATTAACATTCAAGAACCCATGAGAGCACATCTTTAGGTCATGAAAACTTAAACAAACTTAGTGGCATTGGCAGAGGGGATCCCATGAAAGGATCCTGAAGGTTGGCAAAAATGATTGTTCTCAGACAGATTTTCTCACCTGTAGTGCACCATCCGTTGGGCAAGACAGGCTTGAATAATAGCAAGCAATGTGAGAGCAGCCAGACCACAAAATGCAGAGGCCTCGACGAGCTGCCAGATAAACCCCATCAGTAAAATGCACTGCAGTGGTGCAATCCAGACAAAATGGGCAAGTGCCAATCCCTGCAAATTCAACAAAAGCAAACATCTGTGTCAATCGCAGCAATAAGCATTTAAAGGTAACCACACATCAATCGAAGACCCCAACATATGTTTCCTGTTCACCAAAAAATGTGGTTTTGACATGTGTTCTTTCATATATATATACTAGGGACATTCAAAAGTTTATGCACTTTTATATTTTTGTTGAAAACAGTGAAGACGGGAGTAGTAGTAATTGGGCATTAAAAGTTGGTACAATGCTGGGAAAATTGCATTGCAAACAAAGGTGACTATGTAGAAAGTGATGTAATTAGTTTTTGAAATTCTTAATAATAGAGTTTAAAAAAGTGCGGAGACTTTTTGAATGTCCTTCGTATTTATAGGACAGTCTTTAAACAATAAAAATAAGATTTGGTGGGGCTCAGTAAAACAGTATTTTATTATTCAGACTTGTAACAAGGCAAGCCTCACTAGTAGCAACTTGAAACGAGACACATGAGAAAATGAAAAACTTCAATTAATTTCCAAATGCAATAAAGGTTTATAACCCAGAATATTTAGCAAAAATATTGTACATGTTTTTTTTATTAAGAACATTCACTTTGAAACAATGCCAGAGCACGAAAATATAATTCAGAACACCATATAAAAGCCAACAATTGATCAAGCAACAAAAAATATTGTTTTTTATTTTTGCTATTATTAATCCTGTATGGATATAAAACAGATTGGATCATAAATTAAATTGTCAGAAGCAATGATGAAGCTAGAAGTCATCAGGAGAGTTGAAGTGAGATTCTCCTAAAGAATTTCCAAAAAACTATCAAGAGAGAGGAGAAAGGAGCATATAAGCCACATTTACCTAAGCTATAATGAACTCAGAGATATAATCAAAAGTCTGTGATATAGAAAGAAAGCAAAATGAAGAAATCATGAATAATACAAGAGGTAGACGAGAAAGGAAACAGAATGAAGTGTCATTCACTACTAGTGTAGGTAACAGAGAATTAAAGTATGATGGTGAACTCCTGGTTAAGGCCATCTTCAAGCTGGACCAAAGTTCTGTCATGTCAACACTCTCATAACTCACTTCTTGTTTGATTAAGAACTTTATTATAATGACAAACAAAATAACAAACCTAAGCTATCTTATTGATTTTAACCTAGTGAGTACACATGGAACATAATTGTTTGAAAACACATCTACTGTATTTAAAGGGAAGATAAATCATTAAAAAATGGTAGAGCTGCCTGTACAGTATTAGTATATTGATATTTTAATTCTATTTATTACTCCTAACTAGACTGTAACTGTATATCTATTACAAATAAATCTTTACATTGAGGATATAAGGAATTTCATATAATATACATTTTATGTACAATAATTAAAAACGTAATAAACATTATCTTGGAGCATTTGCGTCCTACATGGTGGAAAATAGAATGTGCTTGTTAATCTTGGGACAGTAGAGAATGAGAGATGCAAGGCCCCATATTGGGGTGTGCAAGGCTTGTGCTCCCCCTGCAGCCATGAATTGAATTAAGCAGGTTCAAAATCAGATGGCTAGATGATTGTATTCACCTGTATTACTACTGTTAGGAGTCAAAAAATAAATATTTGTAGATACATGGATGTTTATATGAGCAGTTGTGTGGTACTTTACACATACTTTTAACAATTCATTTACATTACTTATTCATATAAAGATTTATGGGGAAATGAAGTCTGTTCAGGACTTACTTATAGTCATAATGATTTACATGCCATTATTACTTGTAATGGAGACAAGTGGCCAGTAAGCTGAACGTTGATCCACTACGTATATGGATTGGAGTGCCACTTTACCTCTGGATACGCTCACCAGTCTCCCCAACTTCATTTACAGAATTTCACATACACAGTCAAGATAAAGAACAAAGCTGACCTTAAAAAGCAAGTTTAACAGCACAAATGTATGTGGGGTCATAATGATTTCATGTGTCACACTGCTCTGGTCCCAAACAGTGGTAATGACATCATAACGGAAAAGACTGACTAATGGCAGATTTGTACAATGAAAAATCACAAAGACAACCAAAAGACATGAATTACTGCAAAATATAAGAAAAGATAAGGCAAACTGTCAAAAATCTTCAGCAACGGATTTGTAAAAGCAAAAATATTAGATTGTATTTGAAAAGAGGTTCAGAGCAAAACAATGGAACAAACAATTGCAACCAGTTTTTGAAAAGGCAGTTTACTATGACATCCCAACGGATTTACTTCCTAATTCTAATTTGTTAACTTATCAGATATCAGTTTAAGGTAATTGGTTCGGTTCTTGCCTCTCTGGCTCTTATGTATGATCTCTTCGCTGGCTTAAGCAAGTTGGGTAACATAATAGTTCATTTTAATCTATGTTTGTTTCAAAAAGAAATAACACATAAAATTAGGTCTTGCATCTTGATGAAGGAGGCTTCTTATTGAAACAGACATGGTTCTTTCAACCAGGCAGTGAAATACAGCAGAATTAGGGAAGCTTTGTGGAATATAGTAACAAAGAGTGGGATTTTCAGATAATATGAATGAACATTTCCCAAGAACTCTAAGAAACAGACCCAACACTATCAATAGCCCAATGTCATGTGTCACACAAGTGCAAGTCGGAGACAACTAAAGGGTCTGAATAATGGTAATTCCACACCCGACCGTGGGGCGGTGGGGTGCAATGACTGTTTTTCTCAATCCCTTGCAGATCATTCTCGGGAAATCTCCAATGAAGTCACTTCCGATTCCGGTGTCTCCAATGATGCCACTTCCGGTGCTGACAAATAAATACACCATCTTTACTGTCGAGAATCAGTTCTGTTTTGGACTCTGAACTGTAAAGACCTTCTCTAAAACTTAACCTTTTGCAGCCAGGATATAATATGCCTGCTGCAAACCTTCTTGATGTCTTTGTGTGCTCTTTGTGACACATCTTTGAATAGGCCCGATGAGGAATGCTATCAGACAGTTGTGACATTAATGAATAGCAGGGAATGACTAAGGTATTTCTTCAAGGACATTTGACAAAAACAGGTAAGAGCAATTGCTAAGATCATCACAAATCATAAGATATCTAACCAAAGGGAAAAAGTAATCAGTTTAATTTTGCTTAGTTAGTTAACAGCTTTTGTGCTTAGCTACGTCTGGTTAAATAACTTCTTATATTTGTTCAAGGACTACCCTTTACTATTTCATTTAGTCATTGTTTATGTATTGTGCATGTTATGAGATTTTGTACATTCTGATTTCTCTTCATTACTTTTCCCTTTTACTCTTTCTTTTATTGATTAATTTATTAGACTACTAGTCAAACTGCCAGTGGCAAGTTATGTGTTCAGGACTAGTTTAAAACATAATCTGTGGAAATTTTAATAGAAATATAAACAAGAAGCCTTGATACTCTGGTCTGGTTACATAATGAAACAAACTGCTGCACAGAGAAGAGAGATTATGAAAAAGACTCATTTCAGACTACTTTTTTTCAATAATAAAAACAATTGGCAAATGAAAAAGGGAATAACATTTGACTGCTGTAGAAAGGTTTCCAGCAAATAAGAGAATCATCCATAGGTATAAAGAAGAAAGAAAAGAAATAAAAAGTTGTGTAAAACTGGCCATGCATCAAACAACTATAAAAATGTCAAAGAGAGGTAATTGAATTGATACAATGCAAACTGGATGAGAAAACCGATCTTATGCAGGACAAATGAGCATTTAAAAAGAGTAAACTTCTCTCCAGGGTGCAGAATGTATCCACGATGTGCAGTCTAGCTGATAATTGCTTGCTGGCAAAGTCAATGCATTTCAACATTCAACATACAAAGTCAATTTTATGGTGGAAAAAAATCCAGAAAGACTCCTGTTTCTGCTTTTCTTTCACTGCTGTCACTTATGGTATTTAATTCAGGAGAATAACAAATGCGGTGCTTACTTACCAAACTAAAAAGGCAGGCCATTGATAAATGTTTTTTAGAGTTTTGCAATTGCATTTTTAATAACATTTTTTGGAAAGCTTAATGCTGCTCTGTTATTATTTTCAAATTATTTTAGCTGTAAAATCATTACCCTGGTTTAAAATAAAATTATAGAGAGAAACCTAACTGAGAATGACCTTAATACACAGCTCATTGTGACAAATAACCAATATAACTGGAATTTGGAAAGTAATTGTCTCTCCTCAAAATGCCTTCCTTCCCCATCCTGTGAGACCCTGAAGAAACAGTAAAGATTTAACAGTCAAAGCAAAGCAAATATGGATGTTTTAAGAGGCAGATAAGTTAACTGTCTGTTAAACTCTAAAAAGACTTGGATTCATGAGATGGAACTCTAACAGAACTTTATGAAGTCCAGAAGATTGAATTATTTAATTGACAAGCAAATTGCTGCGGTGGGTTGGCACCCTGCCCAGGATTGGTTCCTGCCTTGTGCCCTGTGTTGGCTGGGATTGGCTCCAGCAGACCCCCGTGACCCTGTAGTTAGGATATAGCGGGTTGGATAATGGATGGATGGATGCACAAGCAAACTGGGTCCAAATTAACAAAATGCTGCACGTTAACAATAACGGATCTGCATTCAATAGAATAATTTGTATATCTTATAAACGAGTAATCCAATGCATATTTATACATTGTAATTCCATATAGCGTGGTATTGTCCTGATTTTGCCAGAGCTCCATACCTGGTTTTAGTTTTGTCCATTTTTATTTATTTTGTTTGGAAATTTGGGATTTGATCATAGCTTTACTTTTGTGTAGTGGCCTTAGTTTGGTAATGTGGATTAAATTTTGTTTTGCTGTTTTACATGAAGTATTGTTTGTTTTTGGCATTCAGAATGCATTACTACACATTTTTGTGATGTGACATTTGTTGGAATGGTAGATATAATGCATAAGTTTTTGCTATATTCCATTTGGTGTGGGAGTAATGAAAGCTGTGTTAATGTTTATGATGTGCCATTTCTGGGAATGATAAATGCAAAGCATTGTATTACTATAAATGTTTGTAATGTGCCGTTTGATGGAATGGCAGATACATAGCAAATGGACAGACGTACAGATAAACAGACACGTATATACTTATCCTCTCACTAAGGTGGATTTTAAAATATGCATTGTTTGCTTCCAAAACCAAAATTGAGAAGGTACCTTCCGTTTTTATTTGCTCCTATGTCACTTACTAACTCAAAACACATGTTATTCATTTGAGACCATCTTATGCAGCACCCTTATGATCCTCTTTCACAAAAGGTTAGATCAACATCACTAGTTGGGAGACACTAATCTCAGAACATCCTCTATGACACCAAAGGAGTTGTTCTGCAACACTTTACTTTCTAACTGACTATCTCACTGATGGCATATACAGCAAAATAAAATGGTGAAAATACAAATATTTAGAATGGATTCTCAAATGGATCTTGGATTCCTGAGCCATCTAAGGATATACACATAACCTTGATGGGAGTCACCATGCTAGTACTCTCATTTTCTCCCTCATATTGTTCAGATAATGTCTTGGACTCTACCCAAATGAAAATGTCTCTTTTTCTTGCTTATTTGATTGATAAAATCATTTTATAATGTTTCATAGACTGTAAGTTGAATTTTTGCTACCTAAGAAACAAGAGAGTGAGTGAAAGGAGAGCAAAGTGAAGTTTGCATCTGGACTTTCATCTGCTGGATTAAGTAGGCTTGACAGTGAAGGAATGGACAGATGAAATGTGGATAGCGCTTTGAGTACTGAGAAAAGCGCTATATAAATGTAATGAATTATTATTATTATTATTATTATTATTATTAAAATTCATCAGTAGCCATGCACATGATGCAGGAGATTGTTAAAGTAAATACAGAGAAGGATAAAAAGTTAAAGGTTATTTCCATGTTGAAAAGGAAAGAAGGTTGACACAGTCCTACACTGACTCTATACAGAGAAAAAGATGCAATTGAATTCTGAGATTTGTCCAGTTCTTCAATTCATTTTTTTGCAGCACAAGCACATAAATTAAGGTAAACACACAGTATTATTGATTAAACTCAATGATTAGCACAAACAAATAATGACAAAATAAAGTCCCGTTAACATTATAGATGAGAAATGTCTAGTTGACTGCAGAGAAAAGGAAAACAAAAACTCTACTTCACAGCATTCCAGGAGAAAATAAACTTCTGCGGGCGCTCCAATCAGGTTACAGTTTTAATGATGCATAATAGGACTTGGTATTCCTGGGAATTTTACAGCATAATAAGTACATGCGGAAAAGCTTAAATATCCATCAACTTCTGAAAACTGAAAAATGCTAAATATTAACACATCATAGCCATCATGATTTCATTTAGGCTCAATAGCTTAAAAGTATACCATTCACATTTAAATAAGCACTCACATTATCAATTATCATTATCTATGATTTTTGAGAAGTCCTGGACAAGAAAAGCCTCCAAGAATCTGTTGGAAAAGTGTAATTGCAGAGGCCATCACGATACACCATCTTAAGTCCGTGCCCGCTAGTAGTTCATAGCCGGACATCGCTCAAGATGCCCCAAAGCACAGTTAAAGCACAAAGTATTTTGAAACCAAAGTCACTGATATTTATTGCAGGAAGAATCATAATCCAGTATGTGTTGGGGAGATAAAAAACAAAAATCCACAAAAAGAGGACTCTGCCAAGCTGGAAAGTGAAGGCAATGTATGAAATCTAAAACTCTTACTGGATTCTTACTGGAATGATACACTAACATTAAGTGTCATGTGAGGATTCATTTAACATTACTATCTTTTAGTACTTCACCAGTCAACTCTAGACTGTATAATATTTGGTGAAATACTGGCTGCTACTGGTTCTTCTGGCTCACCATAGCCGACCAAGGACCAGGTGACAGTTCTACTACCGTCACAGAGGGCTTTTCCTGATTTGCATAAATTACATGGTCAAAGTTACAGGGTTGAAGGTACTTCAGGGGAAGGATTACATATAAATGTTCATGAATCTGTGCTCAAGATAGTGAAAACAGTAGTGCCACATACAAAGTGAAAAATGAAGGAGGATGCAACTAAAAAATCCCTCCTCTTTCAATGTATCTCCTCAGATGTTCTTGCCACACCGAGAAAGGAAGATAATACAGTCTACTATAGTCATCTCAGTTCTCCGAAGTTCTTGCTCCCCTGTAACCTTGCTTTCTTCACTTCTTGGTATCTGCTTCCCTTTCCATGTGATCTATTACAATAGACAGTACTGATTTGAAAGGAAAGATACAGGATTTCTCCTTTTTGTTTCTTTAAATATTTGTGATAGAGAAAACTGAGTAAGCTTTAATGAGCAGCAGAAAATGTAATCTGTTTTTAGTAGAGAAAGGCAAGCAAGAAAAAGGCACAGTTCAGCAAGAAATAAACTAACTGCTGCCTTTAGGAGACTTGAAATGATATAGCACAGAGATGTGGCATAAGGTATACACCACAAAAAAATCAATTTTAATGAGACGACTTGGGGAGCACTCAGAAATTTAAAGTCTCATTTGTCTTAAAGCTTACATGAAGTACTTTTCGATGAGCTACAACCCTCAATTTGACACAAAGTTCAGTTCAAAACATTGTATTTTGAATGTGGCCTACCTCATCAAATTTGTTGAGGTTGTTTGACAGCAGGCTGATGAGTTGGCTCGTGCTAATTTGATCCAAGACTCTGCTAGACAGTTTTAAGGTCTGTGAGAACAAAAAGATTGACATCATTAAGTAACAAATTTCTACTTGGCAAATGTGATTTCATTAGATAGATCTATTTGATAAGCCTTTTGACTGAGGAATGTGCCACCTATACCTGCCTCTTAAAGCTTATTTTACTTTGTCTACTGACGCAGCGTTCACATCACAAGCATTGGCTTACAAAACTGGACAATCAGATGCTTGTTTGCTTTGGGCATGAATTATTCTCAAATAGAGGATTAATCGAGTATTAAACAAATTGATTGGAAAGCTTCTTTTTTTAAAGAGAACTTCAGAGGGGTGAATGAAAATGTGAAGTTTGAAACCAAATTCTAACAGATCTAAATTCCATAACAAGGTTAGCGAGTCTGTTTGGTAGCTGGAATTACTCTGGCTATTTTGAAACACTCCAAAGGAATTTTAACCCTTCTGAGTTTTCCAGGTTGGGATTACATTGAAAGTTCTTAGAGAGTGCTGTTTTATTTAAATATTCTATTTGATTTCCTCCCACAGTCAACAGACCTACTGTTACAGTGCATCCGGAAAGTATTCACAGCGCATCACTTTTTCCACATTTTGTTATGTTACAGCCTTATTCCAAAATGGATTAAATTCATTTTTTTTCCTCAGAATTCTACACACAACATCCCATAATGACAACATGAAAAAAGTTTACTTGATGTTTTTGCAAATTTATTAAAAATAAAAAAACTGAGAAATCACATGTACATAAGTATTCACAGCCTTTGCTCAATACTTTGTCGATGCACCTTTGGCAGCAATTACAGCCTCAAGTCTTTTTGAATATGATGCCACAAGCTTGGCACACCTATCCTTGGCCAGTTTCGCCCATTCCTCTTTGCAGCACCTCTCAAGCTCCATCAGGTTGGATGGGAAGCGTCGGTGCACAGCCATTTTAAGATCACGCCAGAGATGTTCAATCGGATTCAAGTCTGGGCTCTGGCTGGGCCACTCAAGGACATTCACAGAGTTGTCCTGAAGCCACTCCTTTGATATCTTGGCTGCGTGCTTAGGGTCGTTGTCCTGCTGAAAGATGAACCGTCGCCCCAGTCTGAGGTCAAGAGCGCTCTGGAGCAGGTTTTCATCCAGGATGTCTCTGTACATTGCTGCAGTCATCTTTCCCTTTATCCTGACTAGTCTCCCAGTTCCTGCCGCTGAAAAACATCCCCACAGCAGGATGCTGCCACCACCATGCTTCACTGTAGGGATGGTTCCAGGTTTCCTCCAAACGTGACGCCTGGCATTCACACCGAAGAGTTCAATCTTTGTCTCATCAGACCAGAGAATTTTCTTTCTCATGGTCTGAGAGTCCTTCAGGTGCCTTTTGGCAAACTCCAGGCGGGCTGCCATGTGCCTTTTACTAAGGAGTGGCTTCCGTCCGGCCACTCTACCATACACGCCTGATTGGTGGATTGCTGCAGAGATGATTGTCCTTCTGGAAGATTCTCCTCTCTCCACAGAGGACCTCTGGAGCTCTGACAGAGTGACCATCGGGTTCTTGGTCACCTCCCTGACTAAGGCCCTTCTTCCCCGATCGCTCAGTTTAGATGTCCGGCTAGCTCTAGGAAGAGTCCTGGTGGTTTTGAACTTCTTCCATTTACGGATGATGGAGAACACTGTGCTCATTGGGACCTTCAAAGCAGCAGAAATTTTTCTGTAACCTTCCCCAGATTTGTGCCTTGAGACAATCCTGTCTCAGAGGTCTACAGACAGTTCCTTTGACTTCATGCTTGGTTTGTGCTCTGACATGAACTGTCAACTGTGGGACCTTATATAGACAGGTGTGTGCCTTTCCAAATCATGTCCAATCAACTGAATTTACCACAGGTGGGCTCCAATGAAGCTGCAGAAACATCTCAAGGATGATCAGGGGACACAGGATGCACCTGAGCTCAATTTTGAGCTTCATGGCAAAGGCTGTGAATACTTATGTACATGTGCTTTCTCAATTTTTTTATTTTTAATAAATTTTCAAAAATCTCAAGTAAACTTTTTTCACGTTGTCATTATGGGGTGTTGTGTGTATAATTCTGAGGAAAAAAATGAATTTAATCAATTTTGGAATAAGACTGTAACATAACAAAATGTGGAAAAAGTGATGCGCTGTGAATACTTTCCGGATGCACTGTACATTGATTGTTGCCTCTAAATTAAGTGAGTGTAAGCATGAATGACAGTGGCATCCAATCCACTATTAGGTCCTACGTTGAATGTGACCGTGAGAGTGGGGAGTCAGGCTCTTTATAACCCTGTGATCAAAAAATAGTTCACAAAGTGAACAGATGGAGAATTGACATTATATTCTGTAACAGTTTAGGTACTGCAAAATGCATGAAACAAGACCTTACCAAAGGCTTCCTTTGGTCTTCATAACACTTACAAAGCATCAGTAGATAGATGATTCATTTCTGTTCAGTGTGGCACATTGACATGAGGGTAAAATTACTAGTAATATGAAGGATTCACAGGTCTTATGTGAATATATACTATCAAGAGAAATGGGTCTCAGTTAGGCTACATCAGACCACTCCAAAGTGAAGTTTTGTTAGTCGGCTATGTTGCAGAGACGAATAAACACTTTACTGATGCTTTGGTAGTGTTATGAACATCCAAAGAACTGTGTGTTAAGGTCTTGTTACATAATAGTAAATAATGATAAATGCATTTTTGCAGTACTATACTAATGTATTACCTTATATTCTTCATTCAATTCATCACATTGGGGGTGTTAAGGAACCTATCCTGACAATACTGGGCACAAGACAGAATCCAACTCTGGGAACAGGCAGTCCCAGGCTTCATATGTGCATTTAACCACAATCAAACTCACATGGCCAGTCATAGAAAAGTCTTGGAGATGTGTCAAGTAAGCTGGAATACACAGCGGAATACACACACAGACACGGAATGTGAAAAGTCCATACAGACAATGAGACCAGGCATGGGAATCTGAATCAGCAGCACTAACCACCGTGCCACACACGAGATAAAACAATAGCACATTTAAAGTTAATTAGTAAGAATAATGTATTTTTTGAATTTTCTAGTATGTCCAACAAAGAGTTTAAAAACCAATGGTGGGACCCAGTTAATTAATGCATACATATGTTTTTAATCAAGCAATGCTTATCTGCTGTATTGTTTAGCAATTGAACTTGTAGTTTACTTCAAAAGGAAGGTATATCAGAACAAGCTGATATCATCAATCTGTACTCTTCAGTTGCCTCTGTTGCAGAAATTATTATATTTTACCCACAACTTGGGCTTTTGGGTAGAAATGAACACCTAATACACTGATGTGACATCTAAATCAACAGTGGCATTCTTTAAAGGAGGATTCAATGATGCAAATGAGAGTCGGATCAGTGGGGAATGTGGAAACACAGACAGATAAGTCGACAGCTAGTAACCAGACATGCCCAAGGCATGCAAAAGAATTCATGAATTGTTTCAAGCTGAAAATGCAAACAAAAGGAAAGTTTACCTTTTTATATGTTAAACTAAACAAAGCAATTCTGATTTGCATTCCGAGATGATGCAGTCCAAAGATAGCCGGATGAATTAGCAACGTTCTTGCAATGAAGAGTAAGCACAAGCCAAGAGCATAGTAAAATCCTTCTTCTTTCTCCTTTACATTTGCTGGATCATACGAAGCTATTATTCTACCGAGGAGCTGGGGTTGGACAGCTTTTGTGACTTCCTGTAGGTAAAAACACACATACACATTTAAACAAAAAGGTATGATAAAAAACAAAACAAAAGTTTTCTTCATGAAGTAAGGTTATAATAAAATACAGTGCACTGCAAAAAATCTTTCTGTTACCCCACCTAGGGTTGGCTGGAGTATTTTAATATATTATAGTATGTTAACGATGTGTCTCATGTCCTTCTGTTTCATACTTGCTGTATTAAATGCAGAGACTTAGGAGCTGAAGGCACTTCCAACAGCATCATTAACAAACATGGAGCAAATCCTGAAAAATACATCAGCCCATCACAGAGGTGATACATACATGTCCATTCTCACTTCTGTTAAGCAAATGTAGTGTCAACCAAAGAAGAATGCGTAATGGGCTAGAAATCAGTGTTTTAAAGAAATGGACATTTCAATGTGTTGCACTTAGCAAATAGCAAATGTAAAAGCCAATAGACGAAGGGGCATTTAGGTTCCCTTTGTTTGAGACTGGGATGATATGTGAAAAGGCTAATTTCCTGAATAATTCTGTTGTAGGTTACTGATGATAGCTATTAATAATATCAATAACACATTTTATTCATAAAGTGCCTTTCCCATGATTAATGTGCTTTGTTTACAGGACTTAAATATTTACCGCTATAGAGTCACCTGCTTTGACTGGTATCTCATCAACATACTGTACTGTCATAAAAGAACTGCCTGCTTCCTTAGAAAATGTTTGTCTTTACTTGACTTGAAAATGAACGGTTTCTAATTAGCATACAATGATATATATATACTTCTTCAGAGTTAGCAAAAATACTATTGTTTAACCAGTGAAAATGTGTATACATTATTGTTAAGCAAAGGAAATTTGTATGTAACATTGTTTAACCACTCAAAATGTTGATCTAGGAAGAGACTGAAGCAGTTACATACCCTTGGGCACGTCTGTATAAAATGAAGTATGGGCAGAGATTCCTAAATGTTGTCTGCTTCTTTGATGCTTTTGGCACCTTACCACTGCGGCTATACCCTGTAGCAACAGTGGCTCATGCCTGGCCAGGTTCCCCAAGGCCTGAGGCCACTAACACGTGCAAATGCCTTACCCCAGTGGAGTTTTCAGAAGCAGCACTGAACACAGCCTCAAACATGCTGCCTCAAGTACTGTCCAATTACATTCCTTATAATTGCTTTGTAATTTTAAAAATCATTAAAGTTGTTTTACTTATTACCTGATACTGTTTACATTGAAGAAATAAGAAAGACACAAAAGAAGGATTTAAAACTGAACTGCAATATCAGTTTTGACAGGCAATAACACTATGCCAAAGGTCACAGCTAATTGAGGTCAAAAGGACATCATAATCAGCATTAATTTTGGACTTCTGCCTCATGTTTGAGTTTTCTTATCAAATACGTGCTGAAGTATACAAAGAAAAGCAGCAGTTTTGACTAGGCTATCCCAGTACTTAAGGATGTAACACTGACATGTATAATTTATATACACTGTATTTGTACGTGAGTGTTTGTGTATTTATATACAGTATATATACTGTATATACTGTATACTGCTCAAAAAAATTAAAGGGACACTTTTTAATCAGAGTATAGCATCAAGTCAATGGAACTTCTGAGCTGTTGATCTGGTCAGTTAAGTAGCAGAGGGGGTTGTTAACCAGTTTCAGCTGCTTTGGTGTTAATGAACTTAATAACAGGTGCACTAGAGGGGCAACAATGAGACGACCTCCAAAACAGGAATGGTTTAACAGGTGGAGGCCACTGACATTTATCCCTCCTCATCTTGTTTTTTCACTAGTTTTGCATTTGGCTACAGTCAGTGTCACTACTGGTAGTATGAAGTGATACCTGGACCCTACAGAGATTGCACAGGTAGTCCAACTTCTCTAGGATGGCACATCAATACGTGCCATTGCCAGATGGTTTGCTGTGTCTCCCAGCACAGTCTCAAGGGCATGGAGGAGATTCCAGGAGACTGGCAGTTACTCTAGGAGAGCTGGACAGGGCCGTAGAAGGTCCTTAACCCATCAGCAGGACTGGTATCTGCTCCTTTGGCCAAGGAGGAACAGAATGAGCATTGCCAGAGCCTACCAAATGACCTCCAGCAGGCCACTGGTGTGAATGTCTTTGACCAAATAATCAGAAACAGACTTCATGAGGGTGGCCTGAGGGCCCGACGTCCTCTAGTGCATGGGCCCTGTGCTCGCTGCCTGGCATCATGGAGCTCGATTGGCATTTGCCATAGAATACCAGAATTGGCAGGCTCACCAGTGGCACCCTGTGCTTTTCACAAATGAGAGCAATTTCACCCTGAGCACATGTGACAGATATGAAAGGGTCTGGAGAAGCCATGAAGAACGTTATGCTGCCTGTAACATCCGTTCAGAATGACTGGTTTGGTGGTGTGTCAGTGATGGTCTGGGGAGGCATATCAATAGAGGGATGCACAGACCTCTACAGGCTAGACAACGACACCTTGACTGTCATTAGGTATCGGGATGAAATCCTGGGACCCATTGTTAGACCCTATGCTGGTGCAGTGGGTCCTGGGTTCCTCCTGGTGCATGACAATGCCTGGCCTCATGTGGCGAGAGTATGCAGGCAGTTCCTGGAGGATGAAGGAATTGATACCATTGACTGGCCCCCATACTCGCCTGACCTAAATCCAATAGAACACCTCTGGGACATTATATTTCTGTCCATCCAACGCCACCAGGTTACACCTCAGACTGTCCAGGAGCTCAGTGATGCCCTGGTCCAGATCTGGGAGGAGATCCCCCAGGACACCATCCGTTGTCTCATTAGGAGCATGCCCTGACATTGTCAGGCATGCATACAAGCACATGGGGGCCATACAAACTACTGAGTACGATTTAGAGTTGCTGCAATGAAATTTTGGCAAAATGGATTAGTCTGCTGCATCATTTTTTCACTTTGATTTTTGGGGTGTCTTTGAATTCAGCCCTCTGTATGTTGATAATTTTCATTCCCATCAAATGATGTGGCATCCTTTCGTTCCTAACACAATACTCAGTCCATATCAGTATAGATATCAAGCAGGATTTTTTTCCCATTGAGATCTGATGTGTTTTCAAAGTGTTCCTTTAATTTTTTTGAGCAGTTTATTTATAGCTAGAAATACTCAAACAGAGAAAATGAATCACTTATATTAAAATAATCATTTATTCCTGAGCTTTCGACACCTATTAGGTGTTATCATCAGAGCAAAATGATTAGACATACAGGACTTAAAGGTAATATATAGTAAATGAGGAAGAGGGAGTAGATGGATATAAGAGGGGTGGATTAGTATGGTGGGGTTTGGAGGGTAATGGTCTTATATAAATATACAGTACAAACCATATCACAGGCCTTCGCTTCTCTCTCTCTCTCTCTCTCTCTCTCTCTCTCTCTATATATATATATATATATATATATATATATATATTTACAGTATATATATATATATATATACATTTATATATATATATAAATTAATTGGGAATTACTATTCCTTCCTCATATTTGGATTAAAAACCTGTGTGCCAAGCAGCTCTTTCCCTTATGTTTTAAAGGAATATACTTTTCTATGAGAATGTCAGTTAGAAGTAATTACAGTAGTGAATGTAGTGAACATATCTTAATCTTTTTAAGCTTCTTTCACAAGGAACTTAAAATATGTTAGCGCCAGATAATGACCTTTTCACGCTGAGTTTAACAGCTATATTAATATGTAAACATCATTTTGGTGGTGATCATGTTTGCAAAACAATGTTATCTATCACTATCATCTATTGTACCTGTGTTATTTCATGTAAACTAGTCATTCTGCCTTACTGTGAGAGTGTACATTATTAAGCATATACTGTACAACTATTTTTTTTTTTGCAAAGATGCTATTTTATACAAACAGCTGCATGCAAATTTGGTTAGAATACTGAAAACTTTATATCTGAAAAGAAATAATAAGCAGAATTAATCAATTACCGTCTAAAATCAAAATTTTCAAAATGACTAATTTTAATAATATATGTTATTTCTAAATGTGATATTTGTCTGATTATATGCCTAAACTAAGGCACAAATCTATTCAACGTGAATGCTGTGAAACAGTTTCCTTCCTAATGTTCAGGAGTGTGATGGTGTGCGTTGTCTCCATGCTCCCTCTTCCATTTTGGGAGCCTGTTGAACCAGACACCATTGATAGTCATGACCAGGATGAGCTGAGCAGATGAGGACAAACACACCAAGCAAGGGAATGGTGAAAGAGTGTTCAGTACTTTTATTACAAACCATCTAAACAAAGCTGTGTCCCAAAATGCAGTGCAAAGTTCTAAATAAATACATAAATAATCTGATTAAAAGAAAGTGTCTGTGGAGGTTAAAATCCAATAAACAGAAAATCCATTAAAAATGAGGTTAAAAAACACAATGCTGGAAACTCATGTAAAACCACAATCCCTGGTGCCTTCCTTTAAAACTGACACCTCTCCGGCTAATCCAGTTTGGATCTTGCAGCCAGGAGAGACCTTGACCGTCCAAGCCGGATATTGAACTTGGAACTCTTGAATGTTCCTTGCAGACTCTAAAAAACATGGAGCTCATTTCACGTTGGCCCTTTTTAGCCCAGACTCTTCATTAGTAATGAATGTATCATCTCAGTTTATATAATTGTGGTGACCATTTGTTTTAAATCAATAGAAAACTGTAATGTATATTATTTGTGTTTAATCATAACTTGCTCCTAACTCTTTTTTGTAAAATGCTTTAAATCCATGAATAAAAACATTTTTTTTCAATAGCATATTTCCATGCAAAGTATGTAACTCAAAGTGCTTCATGAGATTTTAGAGAAAAAGTTGCAAGAAAAGAAAAACAACTTTAGAAAAATAATTTAGAAATAGAAAAGAATGAGAATGAATAAATGACATAACAAACAAATAAGTAAGAATGAATCAATATGCACTGTGAAGGTGATCAGGGTCAGGGTCTCTATATTAACAGGTGAAGGAACACATCCCAGACATAGGGCCAAGTGTAACCTGCTGCAGCAGGGATAACAGGTGGAGATGCAGGCAAAAGCATCCAGTGGGGGGCTGCACATTCCCCAGCCATGTAACTGCTGGCAGCAAGAGGCTGCTGTTGACGCTCCCACAGGCTTGTCTGATCTGGCAGTCTGGCCACCAGAGGGCACTCTAGGAAGACAACCCCAGGGGTTTGGTAAGGTTATGGCTAACCTGGAGATACTTCTGAGGAGACTAGAAGTGACCTCAGAAGTGGTCCAGGGTATCAAAGAGTCTGATGGTCACTGCACTGGTAAACATGGAATTGGGTGGAGTGTAGGTGAGATTTCACTTGGCACAAGGAAGGAGAAGACAAGAGATGCAAGAAGGAAGAAAGGTTGAAGATGTAGACAGGGGAGCTATGAAGGGTCTTTGCATTTTTACTTTACCACCTCAAAGTCATGTATCCTTCTTTATTCAATTGTAATAAAACCTTCCTTTCATTATATTTTTAGATTATTTGCAATTTTTTGGGTTTGGTGACTGCAGGATCACCCCCTCCAAAAGCCACAGCACTTACACAACACAGATATTCAAGTAATACATAAAGTAGAGTCCTTATATATACATTTGTTCTCTAATAAGTCTGATGCTGTGGGAGGATGGCCAGGGAGAACTGAGAAACATTCTAAAAACTTTCAAACTCCATGGGCAAGATGCTTCAGAACTCTACAGGAACTCCAGGGCAAAAAGACTAACTAGCTCCCACTTTGCATTCCACCGAACATTAATGTGCTTAAGGGTCAGAAGATAAGTTCACTGCTTTGTGTTCTCCTGAGGTAATAAGAGGTGAAGTTTTGAATAGGGCAGTTCCTCTATAATATTTGGCCATTCATGAATAACTCAGACACTTCAGTTATTGAAACTATTTCCTGAGCAAATTAATAGAGATTATGAAAAATTTTGAAGATGTGCTACTAACACTAATTGGGCGGAGTGGTGGCTCTGAGTCTAGAGATTTGCACCAGCAATTGGATGGTTGCTGGGGTCAAATCCCATAAACGCCAGAAGTGACTCTAATCCGTTGGGCCCTTGAGCAAGGCCCTTAACCTGCAATTGCTCCGTCCTGAGTATGATGTTAATCTGCATCCAGCCCTGCATGTAGGCCCTCCAACCTGCACGGACAAACCTGGGGGTTTGTGGCATGGCACCCTAGCCACTATAAAAAACCTCACACTGTTCTGAACTAGTGTGGTTCTCAGGTGTTATCCATTGCATGGCTGCACTCGCGTCCTAATCTGGGATCCTGAGGTAGTTTATCACATGGTGGGTGCAGAAATGCGCTGTATCAGTGCATGCTCCTAACCTCTCTCCTCCACTACTGACACATTTCAAACTGATTGGAGTTAGTTTTGCCTTTAGCGAAGTTTACTACAAATATTCTATACAATTCAGTCATCAAAATGACAATTTTTGAGTGGGTTTCCCCACCTGATCACCTGTGCAGCCATCTGTGATGTTGGACTGAAAGTGCATAGTCAAAACAGAGGTAATTCCAAGGACTCAGGGGTCTCCATTGGGCCCTTCAACTCACTTTCCTCTGATTCCCGAAGTGATAAAATTTATTACAATTATTTTAGTGCAAAGCATAAATTAATAAGATCAACAGGGAGAACATAAATCTTTTATTTTTGTGGAAAACAGATTATATATATATAAAACACCATAACAAACACAACATTTGTATAGAAAATAGAAAAAAAAATACAAAAAATTCAAAATAAAGTAAATAAAATAAAGATAAAGTAAATAAAATGCAAAAAAATGTAAGATGCACTTGGTAATAAAAAGTTTAAATTGCACATTGTGATATAAAAAAAACAAGTAATTGCTTGTAAAAATGTACTGTAACTTTCAGAATCGCTGTTTGCAGGCTTTGTCTACAGCAAATGTAGCCATAATGTCCTCCCGGTCCAAAGCCCTTTGAACACTGTGCTCTACTGAAATTCGATCCAGGGCTGAAAGCCTCTCCTGGCCCATGGTAGATCTCAGGTAAGATCTGATGAGCTTTAAAGATGAAGAACGTCTCACCAGAGGCAACAGTAATAGGAAGAGTCATGTCTGCTGAGGCTCAAAACTTTGACACCTTAGAGCCCCATCTCACTGCTCCCCACCTGTAATGTGGCAGAACTGAAGCTGCTGGTTTTGACCATGCACTGACTATAGCAAGAGACTGACTAATGCCAAACAAGAAATGGCCAAATTGTCTAAACAGACTAAGTCAATTCAATTTTTGCTTCCAGATATGCAAATCACCTTCGTGATTTATGAAAATATCTCTGATTACATTTAATGTTAATTAAAAAAGTAACATTCAAACTCTCTCATAGATTAGATTGGGGCCCCACTTAGGAGATTTCCAATTGTATCATTGCAGTATGCTAATGTCATGCTTCAAGGAGGGTTCCGAAATATTTGCCATTGCTGGGCCTCCCTCTCAGTTCAGATCCCTAGGGAATTGCCTGTCTTGGCTTCCTTGTCACTACACCGCTGACCCTAGCTGTCAATGAGACTCAGAGAATCTTTGAGAATTAAGTTTAAAAAACAATAGAAACTGCTTAAAGCTGAGGAGTCAGAGGTCTGAGCAGCTAAAACTTTTGTCTTTAAATCACTAGGGGCCTCATGTATAACGCCGTGTGTAGAACTCACACTATAACATGGCGTAAGCACAAAAGCGGGAATGTGCGTACGCACAGAAAAATCCAGATGCAGGAATCTGTGCGTACGCACATTCCCGCTTTTGTGCTTACGCCATGTTATAGTGTGAGTTCTACACACGGCGTTATACATGAGGCCCCTAGTGATTTAAAGACAAAAGTTTTCCCGATCAGCGTGAAAAGTAACGCACGTGCACGCGCCTTCTGTCCCGCCCCAACTCTTCCCAGAATTATGCCTCTTTGAATATGCAAATCAATATAAATAGCCTTCTATGAAAAGACAATGGGAAAAGCACAGGGGAAAATATAAGAATTTCAGCGAATACCAAGTGGAGGCAAAGGAAAAACGTACTATTTGTTGGTTTAAACAGTGGTATAATCAACAAAGGGAAGTTGATCGAGTGACAGAGTGTCGGAGAAACTCGAAAGCTCTAGTTCACAAAGTCGCACAGTGCCCGAAACAAAAAAGAAGTCACATATCAAAGTCGGCGTGAAAAGGCAAGTCGTAGCCCACCGTCTGAGTGTCATATGAAAGCTTATTAGGGTACAGAGAAAACAAAATAGGCACACAGTGGGAAAAAGCACGAAACGTCAACTTTAATCTCGAAATTTCCACTTTAATCACGTAGTTTATTTTGTCATTAAAGTAGAACATCATAAACTTCATCTTAAAATCGTTTATTTTACTAGTTTCTCAAGTAGCACGTTAAATGCTTTGTTCTGTATTTGATCTTCTATGTGCTCTCACTACGTGCTTCCGTTCTTTCTCCGACAGGACACAGAATCCATTGCATTATTACAGCTCTCGGAATAATTAAAATACTGAGATGTATACGTGATATCTTTTTCATGATGATAGGAATGAAAGCATGTTATTAAACATGGGAACACGGTGGCGCAGTGATTGTTCATATCTCACGCAAGAGGCTTGCTGCGCCATGTACGACCTTCAATGAAATAATTACAGAAGTACTGTCTCTTTCAAATGTACTTACCCCCAATTCCTGTCCTTACTTTTCTCTCTCCAAATACCCAATCGCCACACAATCAGCTCTGTAACAGACGTGAAGCCATCTGTAAGCTTAGAACGCCGATTTTCAGAACTTTTAAAGAACATTGAAATATCTTCGTAGTACATGTTTAATTATTCTATCCATCTATCCTTCCAGTGTCACGTCAGCACCAGCAATAATACAGCGCAAGGCAGGAGCTATCCGTGAACTAGCTAGCGCTGCGGCACCGTGTCCTCACATGTTTAATTATTAACAATACAGATTTAAATAAAGTTAAAGTTTTATACGTATACTATAAGCAACATATTTTGCTGCATTTCATCTTAAAAATGATATTGTCATCATACGCGCTTTATAAAGTGCCGCAGGTTGTGCAATATTATAACTGTAGTGTAAGTTTACAGTGAGGTAATTGTACTTATAAGTACTAACAGTTCTACAAGGAGCACTTGATGGACTGATTGAATGCGTTTATAGTTCTTGGGATGAAACTGTTTCTGAAACACGAGGTCAATACAGGAATGGCTTTGACGCGTTTTGCCGTGGTCGAGGTAGTGTGTGCTTGAAACTGTATATCGATAATTCTCTTTCCGATCAGCTGCTGCTGTGATTCCCCACTCAGATACAGTGATATAAATACTCCGAGTGGAGCAGTGAGAGTAATATGGAAAAAGATGATCCGCTGTGGCAACCCTTAATGGGAGCAGCTGAAAGAAGAAGAAGATGCAGTGAGAGTTACAACCCTAAAGCAATTATGGTATTTGGAATAATATGGCTATTCCCTGGACCATTATATTGCTACAGGTTAATTACAATCAGATGCATTACACTAATAAACAATATGCAGTTAATTTCTGTGTATTTATAAAGCCGCGTCAGGAATGTGGGTCTAAGAAAGAAAGGGTAACCACACAGGAACAGTAGCACTGCTTTGACGTTGGGTGCCGCCAGTCTGCAAAACCGAGCGGAGAAATTGCGCACGCCAGGGTATGAGGTACTGTGGAAATGTGCGTGGCTTTACGCCAAGTTTAGGTTTTATACATCGCGATTTGAGCGTGGAAACGTTCATACACAACATTTCTGTGCGTACGCACCGTTTATACATGTGGCCCCAGGGCACCCAACAACTCAAGGCTTTTAAGTTGTTTTCTGGGTCAAAATTCCCTTGAAAGGGCAATAGCTTTACCATTTTATGTCTCTGCTTTGTATGGGAAAATAAAATCTGCTGAAAAACATGCACCTTCCGGCCTACCTAGCATTCAGTCATTTAGCAGATTTTAAAAATAGTGCAGGCGGCACGGTGGCACAGTGGTAGCACTGCTGCCTCACAGTTAAGAGACCTGGGTTCGCTTTCCAGGTCTTCCCTGTGTGGAGTATGCATGTTCTCCCCGTGTCTGTGTGGGTTTCCTACAGGTGCTCCGGTTTCCTCCCACAGTCCAAAGACATGCCGGTTAGGTGCATTAGCAATCCTAAATTGTCCCTAGTGTGTGCTTGGTGTGTGGGTATTTGTGTGTGTGTGCCCTGTGGTGGGCTGGCACCCTGCCCGGGGTTTGTTCCTGCTTTGTACCCTGTGCTGGCTGGGATTGGCTCCCGTGACCCTGTAGTTAGGATATAGTGGGTTGGTTAATGGATGGATGGATGAAAAACAGTTCACCAGATTTTTCTGATTGGTATATAACGGATGCTCAGCCCCTTTAACCAATGACACCACTCTTTGGTAGTATCAACAAAAGTTCCCCGTTACCTGCATTTTAGTTCTGTTCAGCTACAAATTGTTTCCTTGAAATTAAACCTAAAACTAGCAGGGGTCAAAACCAGGGAGACAAACCTTCATGAGACTAAATCAAATATGTAATCTAGAAATAAAACCAGAAACATCTTGCCAGAAAGTCATTATGTACATTTTCTAAAGCAGAGCAACTCTTGCAAACATTTTTGTTTTTGTATCCACAAAGTTAGAGGCCAGCAGACTTGTGATACTGACCTAAATAGTTTCATTGTGATTGCGTGCGCCATGAACATGTGATGGCAAGGGAAGCATGTCAACAACAATGATAAAGCTGCAGCAAAGGGAAAAAATCCAAAATGGCAATGTACTGACAGGTGTATAAATGGCAATGTACTGACATCACAAACAACAATCTGATCAAAATGAAAGATAAAATAATGGGGTTGATTTGGTGCTTAAGTGTGTCCTGATGAAGAGGTGTCCCATACAGAGTTATGTCCTACCATTTGTCTTACTTGCAGGTTAGACTGTACGGTGATTCTAAATTGTGTCTGTGCAGTCAGCAGCCTTTTACAGAAGTGCTGTGTTCTCGCTCTGTTATTCTTTGTACTTTTGAACTTAATTCACTCGTCACTTAAGGTTAGCTTACTTACAATATTTCAGGAATGGCCTTGACTATATTACTTAAATAACATATATTTTAAGGATTGCAAATCATTTAATTCTATTGAAATGCCTGAATTCATCTGTGAAAATAGATGAAAATGAAGTGATATTTTTAACATGATGGGAGTTCATGTTTAAATAGCAGAGTAACTAGTCAATTTAAACAAATCATAAACAAATAGAAAATTCTGACAATATTACATCATTATGGTGTATTCCCAAAGCATCTGCAGAAGTGAGATAACACCAACAAAATGACCAAATCACATTGGCTAACTAGGCCATAATACTACAGAATACAATTCGGTTGGCTCGTCTACTTTCCTACTTTCCCAAACACCATGGCATGTTCCCAGCTATTTCTTTCATACACAACGTCATTGACTTACTCTACATGTCATCTCTTTTGAATGACAAAAGCTGCCATGCTTTATGAAGATACTATGTCATTCTAAAAGTAATTCTGACAGCTGAGCATCAACAACAGCACCCTGTCCAGGGTTTGTTCCCTGTCTTGTGCCCTGTACTAGCTGAGATAGGCTCTAGCAGACTCTCACGACCCTGTTTAGGACACAGCGGGTTAGAAAATGACTGACTGACTGACATCAACAACATTATTGATGTAACAGCTAATCTTGTTGTTTGAATTGATATTAAACTTTGATTTTTTGCTTCCTGACTAAAGTATTGAAAGTTTTATTTAATTTTATTTATTTATCTAAAAAAGTAATAAGTAACAGGTGAATAAAAGAACAGAATAAAGATTTGACGTGAGAGGTGACTCACTAGATACAGACAATGAAATAGCGGATGCCCTAAACTTACATTTTTCTGAGGTGTTTACAAGTGAGCAAGTGGATAACCTCCCAGAGGTAAACTCGATTACTAAGGAGGTACTGAGGGATTTGGAAATTGTAGAGGGAGAAGTGCTGCTCACATTAAATAAGCTGAAATCAAACAAATCACCAGGACCAGATAATATTTACCCCTGAGTTCTTAAGCAGGTTAGTGAGTACATATATAAACCCTTGACACATATTTTTAGGAAGTCACTGTGCACTGGAGAGATTCCGAAGGACTGGAAAATGGCAAATATCATCCCATTATATAAAAAGGGTGACAGGGCAGATCCAAGCGACTATAGGCCAGTAAGCTTAACATGCATCGCAGGAAAATTAATGGAAGGAATTATTAAGGATAAGATCGAGCAACACCTGCCAAGGACAGGAGTTTTTCTGAACAGTCAGCATGGGTTCAGAAGAGGGAGGTCGTGTTTTACTAACATGCTGGAATTCTATGAGGAGGCAACAAAAGGATACGATCAAAGTGGAGCATATGATATTGTTTATCTGGACTTTCAGAAAACATTTTATAAGGCACCACATGAGAGGTTGGGCATCAAATTAAAAGAAGTGGGAGTTCAGGGTGATGTTTTTAGATGGGTGCAGAATTGACTCAGACACAGGAAGCAGAGGGTGATGATGTGAGGAACCTCATCAGAACTGGCCGATGTTAAGAGTGGTGTTCCACAGGGGTCAGTGCTAGGGTCGCTGCTATTTTTAATATATATAAATGATTTAGAGAGTAATATAAGTAATAAGCTGGTTAAGTTTGCAGATGATACCAAGATATGTGGATTAGCAGATAATTTGGAATCCGTTATATCATTACAGAAGGACTTGGATAGCATACAGGCTTGGGCAGATTTGTGGCAGATGAAATTTAATGTCAGTAAATGTAACTAAAGTATTGCACATAGGAAGTAAAAATGTGAGGTTTGAATACACAATAGGCTGTCTGAAAATCGAGAGTACACCTTATGAGAAGGATTTAGGAGTCATAGTGGACTCTAAGCTATCGACTTCCCAGCAGTGTTCAGAAGCCATTAAGAAGGCTAACAGAATGTTTGGTTATATAGCACAATGTGTGGAGTGCAAGTCCAAGGAGGTTCTGCCCAACCTTTATAATGCACTGGTGAGGCCTCATCTGGAGTACTGTGTGCAGTTTTGGTCTCCAGGCTACAAAAAGAACATAGCAGCGCTAGAAAAGGTCCAGAGAAGAACAACTAGGCTGATTCCAAGGCTACAGGGGTTGAATTATGAGGAAAGATTAAAAGAGCTGAGTCTATATAGTTTAAACAAAAGAAAATTAAGAGGTGACATGATTGAAGTGTTTAAAATTATGAAGGGAATCAGTACAGTGGATCAAGACTGTTATTTTAAAATGAGTTCATTAAGAACACGTGGACACAGTTGGAAACTTGTTAAGAGTAAATTTCGCACAAACATTAGGAAGTTTTTTTTACACAAAGAACAATAAACACTTGGAATAAGCTACCAGGTAGTGTGGTAGACAGTAAGACGTTGGGGAGTTTTAAAACTTGACTTGATGTTCTTTTGGAAGAAATAAGTGGATAGGACTGGCGCGCTTTGTTGGGCTGAATGGCCTGTTCTCGTCTGGAGTGTTCTAATGTTCTAATATTCTTATGCTCGGTACACCTACTCTGTAAGCAATAGTAGTATAAAAAGTGTGGTGCCCGGCAGGCGTCCATGCCTGGCCGAGACGCCCAGGAGGAGTGGAGGAGGGCTTGTGCCTCCTCCAGGACACGAGAGGGCGTCCTCCCTGGTGGCTTTGGGGACCACGGGTACGGAGCTTGGAAGCTCAACCCTGTAGGGGCCCGTGGTCACTGCCAGGGGGCGCCCCAATGCCTTGGGAGTGTTGGCCCTCAGTACTTCCGCCACACCGGGAAGTACTGGGGGGAAGAGATTTGAAGACACCCGGTGGACTTCCGGCTTCACCATGGGAGCTTCCGCCACACAGGGGTGTGGCTATGAGCCCTCAGGATCCACCTGGAGTCCTTCCGGGGAGAATAAAAGGGGCCGCCTCCCTCCAGTCAAGAGTGAGAGTCGGGTGGAAGAGGACGAAGCTTGGTGGAGAGGAGTGGAGGTGAACCAGAGACTGATAAGGCATTGTGTGGTGGCCAGGACTTAAAGGGGTGATTGGTGCCGAGGCACTGGGTATGTGCACTGTATATAATATAAATAAACACGTGAGTGGTAAAATCATCATGTCTGCCTGTCTGTGTCCGGGCTGTTCCCCACAAAAGGTTAAAGGTTATTTCCACACTGAAAGGAAAGAAGTTTAAAGACATAATGTTTTGGCTGTATACTCTTCACCAAAAGCTTAAGAAAGCATACAGATATGACTGGTAAACCTGAGAGACAGCCTGGGCCCTGCAAATCTGAAATAAGTGAACCATTTAAAGTAATGTAAAAGTCATCAGCACCACGTGTCAGTGTCTTTGGTGTTAATATGTCTTCATTATTTTTTCTATGAAGGGGAATCAAATTACCCAGGGCTGTCTTACCAGCATCATAGGTCCCCGGGCAAAGTAGTGTACTGGGGTCCTGTTTTGATAGTAAAACAGAAACATACATAGGCATCAGAAACATTGTGGGCCCCTATGCTCCTGGGGTTGTGCCCATACATTAAGAAGACCCTTGCCCAGGCCCCCCACAAATATATTTTGTTTTCTGGGGAGAGCTTCATTCTCTCATGCAAGTCCTTGATGTGTATACTTCAAATTTTTGTTGATTTATTTTGAAAAAAATGAAACAATAACAGACACAACATCACCCTATATAAATTTGAACAGAAATTTGTAAATGTCATAATATTAATTTGTTATTATTATGACACAGTTGGTAGTGCAGCTGCTGCATAACAGTTTCAAGGGCCTAGTTTTAAATCTCATCCTGGTTACTGTCATTTTCTCCCTCATGCCAAAAAGGTACATAAAATGCTAATTAAATTGTCATTTATAGGACCAAAAAATGAGTGATTGTGCCCAACAATAGACTGTCATCCCATCCAGTATTGCTCCTTGCCTTGCATGTTATGCTGTAGACATCCCTAAAATGCAATGAGCAGATTGAAAAAGATGAATGGATGGATGGATCAGAGTCCGTCTGTGAAATCAGGAACACACCAATGTACCAAATGTGAATTGTTTATTTTCAGGGCCAAAAAATGGCATTTTACATTTTTTTTATCCAAATAATTTTTACACAGTACTTAATTATTAACAAAGAACAAGCACAATGTAACTGATGTCAATCTGATCACTTTCTGTACACCACTGAATAAAGCAGAGCAGCATTTCCAAGTATTCTTAAATGACCACGTCTAGTGAGTGACACTTAGAGCTCATGTTTCCCATACTATTCCTTCTGCTCTCGGCCTGACTAGCAGACATATCTATACTGATGGAGTCCTGTGCTGCTCCCAGCCTTGGTCTACTAGAGGCTGTCTCTTTAGTCTCTAGACTTTGTTCTAGTGGATTGCTTGGATTTTGCTCCAAACTGAAGGTCTCAAAGCAAATGGTATTTTCAGGTGTGTCAAAGATACTATTGTTATTTTAAATATTTGTTAAAGAAATGGTACACCAAATCCTCCAGAGAAACCCTCTCCATGCCTATCATTATTAATGTTATGAGCGCTTGTTATTGAATATAGAGGCCGAAACACTGTTGCACAGCATGTACTCAAAGTGATCTTACTGAGTATATTAATTTGCATACTGTATGTACAATATACTGTATGTTCTAAAACCTGCTTAATTCAGTTCAGGGTTGTATTGGACAGTATTGTGGGAGAAGAAAGAGAAGATAAATATACTGAGGCCTTCTAGCTAAACTATGAAAAATTGTTTCCCAGGCCAAACAGACCCCACACTGAAGTTGCCAGTGAAACCAAGGCACACAGAGGACTGAAACTGCATTTGTAAAGTGGAGTTTTTTGGTTGTCATGTCCAGTCTGTTAGGCTTCAGATGAATATGGTGAGTTCCTTAAAGACATCTCTTCGTATTCTACTGGGGTTAAGACAACAAAAGACACCTGTGGGAAAACACTGACATGTGATCACTGACACCTTTATGTTATATGGCCAAGTTAAACTGTAATGCAGAATTCATGGAAAGAGAATTTATGGCATACCATCGTGCTAAATCATCAGACCCCAGCATAATTCACACATTTGATTTAACATGCTGTTGAAATCTCAATTGCTTGGATTAGAGCAGCTAGCTACTGCTTTTATAGACATTTGTGCACTTACTTCCTTTTAATATTTGTTTCTCAGCTGCCTGAGACTTTGTGTTCCAAAAATATATTGCGATATAATGATAAGTCAAGCTAAAGTGACCTGGAGGGAAGAACCTTCTAGAAAGCAGATTCATTAAATGGGGGAAGCCAAACCCAAAGATGGGTTTCTGATATTATCTTGTTCACAATTTCACTGTGGTTTGGAAGAAGAGCTATTATGAGAGTTGAGAGAAATTGCTGTTTCAATTTGCAATTTATGGTATGTGAAAATATTATATTTTGACTCACTGACAGCACTTTTACTCACACCAAAGGTACACTACTAATCTGTTCCATTTAAGAAGAATCCTGGAAACCTTCACACCCTGGCTCAACCTTAGTTTGAACATATTAGATAAACAAGCTATGTTGGGCAAAATCACCTCTTGTCGCGAAAACTTTTCACATGTTTACTTAATTAAATTAAATGTACGTCCAGCTTTAATTATATGCCATATGTCCATCCATCCAACTATTTTTTAATACTTTCTGTTTTTTTTCAACTACAGTCTTGTGAGAGCCAGAGTCTACCTCAACGGCCCTGTGTTTAAGACAGAAGCTAAACTTGGGCTGAACACCAGTCTAAAGCAGTGCTCTAATCACGAACATATCACATTCATCCATTCATTTATTTTCTAAACCCACTTATACTATTACAGAGTCCCATGGAAGCAGAACCTATCCTTCTCTCAATTTGTGCTCATCCCTGCACTCGCATACAGTGAACTAATTTTAAGTGTGAATAAACTGGAGAATAAAAGCGGATTACCTGATAAATGCCATGCAAACATAACAAACTTGTACAAATCCTGTAACCAGACTAGGAATCAAACTCAGGGCTCTCAAGCGGCAAGCCAACAGTTCTAAGGACTGCACCAGCGTGCTGCCCGCATTACTCAGTAAAAGTAACAATAAACAGTTTGACATCTACTAAGGCTGCAGCACAAACTGATGGCACTGATTAAAGCATTGCAAATAAAAGAACTAGAATTTTATGACCTCATTCGCTGTGGTTCACTTTTATCATGGAGGTCATTGGAATTACTGCAGTCTCACAAGTCCCGAATTAATAATAATAATAATAAGGGCCTTTTAGGTTATAATAACTGCACATATTTTAAAATTCTGTATATCTAAAACATTCAAGACAAATTACTCATTAATAATAATTACATAGTTCTAATGATTATCAATTAAAAAACTTTTCCAAGGCTACTCAAGTGACTTTTGAGATGTTATGGTGATGGCACTATATAATGGCCTTAGGCTCTTTGGATTGTCACATTGTTTTCATACAAGTTAATCATGAGGACCCCTAAAGAGAAGAATACAAGGGGTCCTGTCACAAAGTAATAATTCAGTGATTTAAAGGTCAGGAAATGAGTTGGAGTATAAAAATAAACTAGCCTGCAACTTGGAGAGAAGCAGGCACTATCTAAAGTTTGTTTTGGTGTGTGCTTGTGCAAGAGCAGTTTTAAAAGAGTGAACAAACCTCTTACGTAATGTCCAGTTTTGGAGGTTTTTTGTTTTTTTTTACAGCTGTATGTATAGTGCAAGCATTAGATAGATAGATAGATAGATAGATAGATAGATAGATAGATAGATAGATAGATAGATAGATAGATAGATAGATAGATAGATAGATAGATAGATAGATAGATAGATAGATACTTTATTAATCCCAAGGGGAAAATTACGTGCTCCATTCAAGAATGGATGGATTAGGTTATGTACACCTGCGAGTTATTAATTGAAAAACAATTAGAATGTGTGTCTCCTAACTACCTGTCTGATGGTGTGTCATGGCTGCCAGTGTTCAGACTTTCACACTATGCTGTTTTTCGACTTCAGAGGTGAGATGATTCTTCACTCATTCCTGTTTTACCAGATTTTGTTTTGGCTACACTTCTCGACAAAACTAGACAAGATTTTATTACCTTTTTTGTAAAACTACTCCTAACAGATTTCAATAACAGAAAATGAGAGAAAGGAATTAGTTTAATGTATAACAAAAGAAAACCTACATAAAAAATGTCAAAGTTATCATAAGCTGTCCTAATTCAGGATGTTTGTAAGAAATGTAATGATTTACTTCATGTGGCAGAAGTATTTAATAAATAATAATAGTTGTGTCACTTATTTGAAATTCTGAAATATGTTCTTCAATTTAAATGTTTAAAGTCTAAAACTTCTTGATTATAATAGAACAAAACAAAATCAAAAATGACATTATATTTGTAATCACTGACCTTGAAATAGCCTACAACAATACCCCACATGCAAAAATTTGTCATTTTTAACCTTATGGGTGTGGCTGTTAGTGAGGCTAGGACCACCACTAAAGAAACAAATATCAAAAATATTATCATATTCATGATCATTAACCTCAAAATAGCATAATATGACACTCCACGTGCCTATATTATAAAGTTTTGTGAAAAGGGGTAAATTTGGCCCCTTGTATCCCATTAGTGGGTGAACCCCTGGAGTCTGTTGATGTGGCTTCTGACCATTTTTGCTGAAGACGCCCACTGGTTTACTCTTAACCATAAGAGTGTAATTTCCTGCAGTGTAATGTGGTCCAAAACGTAGCCTTTAAAATGAGTCCTAGAGGTCCAAAAGTAGGGGGAACCCAAAATAGCTTGGCATATTCCATAACTAGACATCAAGATGAGTTATGCTTTACAACATATGGGGAGGGACTTCAAAGTGTTCAGAAGTCATTCTTATGAACACAACAGACAATCACTCCCTGCTAGATGTGACTAAATAAAGGAAAGTACCGAGTAATATAAAATACAGGTTTTCCATTACAAGACTTCCTAGGAACAATACTCAGCGGATATGAGTAGAAAAATATTTAAGTTGGAATGACTATGGCACCTCTTCCCTTTACTTTCATAACTCAAAAAAACAGGATAGACTCACCCCCAAGTACAAAAGGATTCCATAAATGAGAAACGTCTTGAAAAAACATCTTCTTAGTGCGTTGATTAGCTTTGGGTTTTTCTTTGATGTTGCAAGTTCTCTATCCCATTCTCTGCCAAAAACAAAAGAAACCTCAACAGACATGTTCTCCAGTGAGGCCGTTGCACCCCTTTCTGACATTTTTACATGAACCAATGTATAACCCAGGAGATTTGGCAGATTTTAGTATTTTTAGTAGTACAGCATGCAAAGACCTAAAGACCTAAATAATTCCACGCTAGCAAAACGTATTAGTGGAATTAAAGTTCAGATTCTCACTAGACCACATTTTTGGCAGTTTAAATATGGCCTTCAATATATCACCCTGTAGGAGGTTGGCTTTTGTAAAGGTCATGCAATGTGATTTTGAGAAGTACTGCTGTGATCCAAGAACAAATACAAAATAATAAGTAATAGTAAGGGTTCTGGAGATCCTCCTGTGGTCAATGTTAGAAAAGAAAAGGACAAATACAGATAATTGTCATACAGTGTTTGTTTCCTTTAAATGAAAAGACAAAAAACAACATTCTCAACATTCTGTTTAATAAGCTACTGCTGAAATAAAAGACAGCACACTGTGCAAAACAGAGTAACATCACTTAAAAAAAAAGAGGTAAACATTTCTTATGAGACATCAGGGATCAGACAGCACACTAATACATCCTGACTGAATTCAGTTCTTCAAAATGTGTTGTTTTTTTGAAAAGTGAAATATATCTAAATATTATTGTAGGGTTTATCGTGAATTAATTTCTAGAGATTTTGTAAAATTAGCTCAAGTTGAGGTCTTCTGATGGATTGGCATAATGTCAGGGTTTATTCCTACCTTGTGCCCAGAGCAGCTGGGATAGGCTCCAGTCCCTGCAACCTAGAACAGACTTTGGAAATGGATGGATCGACGGACCCTTTGTTATTCCTGTGATATACCTAATGTATTCCTGACTGGCACATAAGGTTTACTTTGAAACAGTATCTATGGATTGTTGCTTGTATTGTTGACTCTATGCTGTTCCTTTGCTATTTGAAGCTTACTTTTTGGATTTATAAAAAATCTGTTAAATAAATAAACATACAGTGGAACCTCGGTTTGCAAGTAACTTGGTTTACGAGTGTTTTGCAAGACGAGCAAAAATTTTTAATCAATTTTGACTTGATAAACGAGCGAGGTCTTGCAGTACGAGTAGTATGTATACGCTTTGTCTGCTGAGTGTCATGTGATCACAGCTGAGCTGATGGTTCTTCTCTCTCTCTCGCTGCGGGATTGTGGGCAATCGTCTCCTATTCTCCGTCTGAGTCGGCGTGCCTCACTCATATAGTCAACATCCGTACGAGCGTATACTGTTTACTGCAGCATTAGCATTGTGACTGTGTGTGCGCGCGCACACGTGTGTATGTGTGTGTGCTCGCACGCACGTGTGTGCTGTGATGTGCGAGTCCCCGTCTTGCATCCTAAAACACGAAGTAGAGTCTCAGTACTTTAGCAACATCAGCTTTATTCAGCTTGAAACAGCAACAGCGCAGTTATTTATTGTAGCGGGATCTGCCGCTCTCCTATACACAGACATAGCAGTCAGGCAGGGCCCTGCGCATTTATAATGTTCCTTGTTCCTTGTATCACCCATCGACGGCAGGTGCTTATAGCATGTCCGCGATCTTTTCAGATTCGCTTTTACGGCGAACTGCTACAGCGCTGGGAGACTGAGATTGCTTTGGGACGCTCTTCCGCGTTTCGTCCCGTTGGGTGCAATCCCACAAGAGTTTAGAAACTCACTCACACCAGCCATGATTCTTTTCAAAGGTAAAGTGCAGGTTAATTTGTTTTATGTATTTTTACTTTATATTTTGTATTAATCAATTTTATATGAATAGTTTTGGGTTGTGGAACAAATCATCTGAGTTTCCATTATTTCTTATGGGAAAATTCACTTTGATATACGAGTGCTTTGGACTACGAGCATGTTTCTGGAACGAATTATGCTCGCAAACCGAGGTTCCACTGTAATTCAATTGTTGCATCATGTACTTTGAGGTGAACTCAGCACAGATAACCACTCAGGAACCTAAGGTTTAAGTTAGCATTTTCTTAGCCGGACCAACTTATCCACTGTTTTTTATTTCAACTATTGCTTTTAACACATTAACTAATTACCACAGCATCAAAGTAGAACTTTGAGAATGATATGAATTACATAACATTTTCAAAACCCGATCAATCTAATTTAAGGTCATGTGATGGCTAGAGTCTATCCTGGCCGCACCAAGTGCAAGGCAGGAACTACTTGTAGATGGGTCCTAGGCCACTGCAGGATCCACTCATGCACACACCCATGTTCACACTCATGTGAGGGTAACTGGTAACAAACACTTTAGTTTAGGCACTGCAAAATCAATAATAATAATAATAACTCTTTACATTTATATAGTACTTTTCTCACATTCTGCTATGTAACAAAGGCTCCTATTGGTCTAAAGTATGCTTACAAAGCATCAGTAAAGCTTTTATTCTTCTTAGTGTGGCATACTGAAAGACTTTGATACACTGCTAATATTACTTGTGAATTTGAAAGATTCACTGGTCTTATATTGAAGTACGTAATAGTGAGAGAAACATGTCTCTCCTGAGCCACCTCTGACCATTCCAAAGTGAAGTTATTTTAGAAGGCCCTATTACTGAGATGAATAACCACTTTACTGATGCTTTGTAAGTGTTATTAGGACTGAAACAATCCTTTGTTAAGGTCTTGTTACATGACAGTAAATGAGTAACAGATGCATTTTTGCAGTACCTAAACTAAAGTGTTATCAGTTACTCTCAGATGAGTGTGAATATGGATGTGTGCATGAATGGGTCCTGTAGTGGCCTAGGACCCATCTAGGAGTAGTTCCTGCCTTTTGCATTTTGGAATCGCCAATTAATTCAACACTTTTTTGGGGATGTGGGAGGAAAACTGGAGTTCATTGAGAAAAATCCAGACAGAGAGAGTGCCCGCAATTTCCATAAGGACAATGAACAGGTGGTGTGTTTGAACCCAGGACTCTAGTATTAGGAGGATGTAATGTGTTAGCCATTACAGATGTAATGTGAAGTGAAGCAAAGCAGCCGTTTAATTGACTGACTGAACAGATTACAATATGCAGACTTTCAAGGGTGCTCAGGCCCCTTCTTCAGGGAAGGTTTGTAGGATAGAAACTGGAGTTCCCCGTGTTTATATATACAGCATACCTTCAAGTGGCTCATCTTCAGTGTCAAAAATTAGCAGACCTTAGATTCATGTAGCAGTAGAGAACAACATATAGTTAAGATCTTTTGATGAGATGACTGTCCATCAAAGTCTCTTGAAGTTTTTGATGAGTTTTCCTTATGATGTGGGTCTGTAGTCAAATTGACCAGCTATCTGTTCAGTTAGGCAATCAAAGGTGTCATTTTGCTTCACTGCTTATTGAATCCAGGACCTTCCGTCCTGTACTATGTTGTCAGCATCTATTGCAGTCACATATACCAGGGCAGGCAAATTAATTCTACTTATGAGGCTGGGATCTTTCAGTGCAATATAATAATTGTTTGACTAACACAGAGATGTTGAGAAGAAGTGCTCCAATACAAATTCACCCAAGGATGCAACTGATTTAGGTGTTGGCTGCTTCAGCTGTCTGCAGATTCTGGAGATATGCCCCTATGCTTTCCTTCTCTGTCAATGCACAACTGGGTTTATAGGCTGCTGGCTTTCCACCTGAATAGAATAACTGATGTATTATAAAACCTACTGTAGTGAACGGTGAGAACCAGGCTCCCTCAACGTCAACTTATCCTTCATGCAAGCATGTTGTTCCACTGTGTTGAAAGAACTTTTCTCCAACATTGGTGATTAATCTTAATGTCACTTTTATGGCAGAGTAAACAAGAACAGTATAATATAGTCCCTTTCTTTGGACCTTGCAAACATACTAATTTAAGTAATCCCACGGGTAAATGATTTCAAGCAATGTAGATAAGAAAGAGTAGAAAGTCTTTTATCTCTCATGGTTTTACTACCCTTTGTAGCACACTAAATACAACTGCAGTAATAAGAGGCACATACTGTAAAAGAAGTCCAGATACTGTAGAATTCTGGAAAAATCAAACGGGTAACAAAAATTTAATAACTAACAATGATGAGTGAAGGCCATGATTGCATGTGTCATGGTCAATGCTTTTCATACAAATACGGTAAGTACAGATTCCAGAGGCAACTTGACAGATTTATCAAAACACTTTTTTTTAGAGATACGCTGTGTAAAATTCAATTCAATTCCATTTATTCTTATGAAGTGCACATCTACACACACAAATTAATACTAGAGTGTGAAATGTATAAAATGCAACAGAAACAGAAAACTACACATTCAAACATAAACAGATAAAACAACGTGAATGTAATATGAATATTAAACATGTACAATATAAAATATGTATACAATCTTTGTATCAAGTAAGAGCAAAAGACATTACAAAGTATATAGACATCCATCTGAATAAAAGGATAAGTGTCTGTGTGTCTGTCCGGTTGCTCTGTCTCTGTCATTCCAATACATGGCACATCACAAATGTTTTTAGATGTAAAATGCATTGCATTTATCATTCTATCAGATGGCACATCACAAACATTAGCACTGCTTTTACAAATCTCATACAAAATAACTTATAACAGGGACACATGTATTCCATGGTGCACTGCAAATGTTAACTCTGAGGTTAATTATTTAGATTCCAACACATCCTAGATGGGTCTTACATAAATGCTAAAGGAAATATGGGTCATACAGGTTATATATGAAGAATTACTTCAAGTTCTGAAATAAAATATAAAATAGTTCATTTGTCCCAGCTGGAGTCATCATTTAACAGCCAGTCAAACTCAATTTAAGTGACAAGCTGCAATCTTTTAGTTAAAAACTTGCATTCACCTATACTACACGCAAATTATTATGTGTAATAACATTGTTAAACTTTTAATAAATTGTGAAAATGCAAACTTAAAGTTACTCATTACAGCTGGCACAGTGGTGACAGTGTATCCAGTATGCTGGGTTTGAACCCCATAGCTACTTGTTTTCTTCTGTTTCAGCATGCATTTTTCTCCATTCATTCCAATGTTCCTCTCACATCCCCACAAACAAGCCTCTTGGGTTATCTAGCAATTAAAAAGTGGCATTTTGTGAGGGGAGGTTTGTGCATGACTAGGCCTTGTGATAAATTTGTGTCTTGTCTAGGGCTGGTTTCGGCCTTGTCTCTCTGCTGAATTGTATTAGGTGGGAGTAAGAATGGTCTGTTTTGTTAATCATTGATTTTATTTTGGAAAAATTGGCAACACCAGGGTTTACTTAAGTGGACATCAAATTTCATTTGTTTCAAGTCCAAGTGCATGGTATGTTGCCAGAATAGTTAGCATTGTGGTATCACAGCCCCAGCGTTCTAGGTTTGAATCCCATACCTGCGTGGCGTTTGTACCATCTCTGTATTTTCCAGGTACTCCATTTTGTCAATTGACAAATCTAAACTGGTTTACTTAAAGTGGATATGTGTGTAAGTGTGCTCAGAAGACTGGCACCAAGTGTTGTTGGGATATACACCAGTGTCTCATGACCCTAATCTCGATAAGTAAATTATAAAATCAATAGATAAGTGGTTTATTGCTTCATCCCTTCATCTCCCCCAGGGGACAAGTGAAGTTGTAGTGTTGTATCTATCTACTCTATCTATCTATCTATCTATCTATCTATCTATCTATCTATCTATCTATCTATCTATCTATCTATCTATCTATCTATCTATCTATCTATCTATCTATCTATCTATCTATCTATCTATCTATCTAACACCAAATAATGCAGTGCTGATGCCTGCTGACTGTTAAGTGGGTACCATCTGTCTACTGCAGTATATGTACATGCACATATTCACACTCACTTAGTCTTGAATTCTTTCAGAAACCCTGTTTTTTCCAGCACAGTGTTTTCAGGAGAGGATTAAATACTACTAACATATTTTTTCTGTGCTTTAAACAACATAATGCTTTCTCATAAAATACATGTAGATACACACAACTATTTGTGTATATATACAGTATGTATAAAATGACAAGATCACTAACTGCATTTGAAAAATCTTACATACCCAATGACAAAGAGTTGTGTAATGTGACAGGCCTTACAGATTAAACCAAAAACAAGGAATAATGTAAATAAACAACAAAAGTAGCATTAGTCAGTCAGTCAGTCAGTCATTTTCCAACCCGCTATATCCTAACACAGGGTCACGGGGGCCTGCTGGAGCCAATCCCAGCCAGCACAGGGCACAAGGCAGGAACAATCTCCAGGCAGGGCGCCAGCCCACCGCAGAAAAGTAGCATTAACATAAGAGTTGCTTCGAAAGCTTGCATATTGTAATCTTTTTAGTTAGCCAATAAAAGGTGTCATTTTGCTTGACATTTCACTACATTCATAACTAATTTAAAAATGGACAAAAAGGACTTAAAACAAGGAACTGAACTCCAGCCAAGGGAGGAATCCTAGCTGAAATACTGTATAACAGTAAGAGCTAGCATACCTGGTGATCAGAGGGTCATAAATGCATGGCACGATTGAAACAGACAGACTTACTGTTGTACCATTAAGCCTGTTTTAATTTAAGAATGGGCATTTTGCTATGCTAGTTCATATATATATATATATAGAGTGAAGGATGGCTAGGGCCGAGATGCCCCTTCACCACATTTGCCAGGTTGACAAGGGTGGGAAACCCAGTATCTCCCCCTGGACGCTAGATGGCAGCCTCCCTGGGTTGCAGCGGTGCCTCGGACTCCCCCAGGACTTCATGGGGGTTGCAGTTCTGTGCGGGGTTCCACAGGCGCAGCCAGGTGGTGTTGCAACATGTGCGGCTGGCCCCTTTTGCGTACCGGTTTCACCTTTACCCGGAAGTGCAGCCGGATGTCGATAATCAACCACCTGGAGCACTTCCAGGTACCCAATAAAAAGCAGCCAGCGACCACCACTCAGCGGCCAGAGTCAGGTGGAGGAGGACAAGGTTGCCTGGGAGGAGTGGTGGTGCCAGAGAGGAAAGAGAAGTGCTTTGTTACTTGTGTGCTTGGGACTGTGTTGTGTCTGTGGGTATGGGGAAGGCATAGCCCACAGACGAAGAAAAATAAAAGTCTGTTTATTTTACACGTGCCTCCCATGTCCAATCTGTGTCGAGTCAGGAGCTATACAGCGTCCATTCTTACATATAGAATACATATATACAGTATATATATATATAAATATATAAATATTTCCTGAATCCAGTGTGAGTGTGTGTAAGTGTGTCTGTTTATATTCACCGGCCACTTTATTAGGTACACCTGCTCAACTGCTTGTTAACACAAATATCTAATCAGCTAATCACATGTCAGTAACTTAATGCATTTAGGCAGGTAGACATTGTCAAGACGACCTGTTGAAGCTCAAACATTGAAGCAGATGGGTTACAGCAGTTGGAGACTATACTAGGTGGCACTCCTGTCAGCTAAGAACGGGCAACTGAGGCTACAATTCACATGGACTCACCAAATTTGGATGACAGAAGATTGGAAAAATGTTGCCTGGTCTGGTGAGTATCAGTTTGTGCTGCAACATTTGGATGGCAGGGTCAGAATTTGGCATCAAACAAATGAAAGCATGAATCCATTCTGCCCTATATCAACAGTTCATGCTTTTATTTTCTTTGTCACATACTGTATAATATTATTGTTTAATCTTGTTTGTTTATGTTTTACATTAGCTTCCTTTTATTTCATTTTGTAAAGCACTTTGAGGTACATTATTTGTATGAAAATGTGCTATATAAGTAAATGTTGCTGTTGTAGTGGTGATGGTTCAACATGTTGTGCAATCAGAGATGCTCTTCTGCATAGCTCTGTTGTAATGAGTGGTTATTTGTGTTACTGTTGTCTTTCTATCAGCTCAAATCAGTCTGGCCATTCTCATCTGAACACTGGGATCAACAAGGCATTTTCACCTAGAGAACTGACACTCACTGGATATTTTTCCTTTTTGGACCAACCCTAAAAATGGTTGTGTGTGAAAATCCCTGTAGATCAGCAGTTTCTGAAATACTCAGACCAGCCCGTCTGGCACCATCAACAATGCCAAGTTCAAAGTCACTTAAATCACCTTTCTTCCCCATTCTGATGCTCGGTTTAAACATCAGCAGGTTGTCTTGACAACATCTACATGCTTAAATGCACTGAGTTGTTGACATGAGATTGGCTGATAAGATATTTGCATTAGCAAGCAGTTCAACAGGTGTATCTAATAAACCCTGAGTACGTATATATAGTATTCAAATCCCTCTGCACACTTCATTGTGTTTTAGATTTCATTTTAAATTGATAAATTTGCTATGTTTGCCCATCTGTCTACACTCAATAACCCATAATTGTAAATTTATTAAAAATCAAAAACTGAAATCCATCATTCATATAAGTATTCCGACCATTTGCTGTGGAACTCCAATTTTTTGGTAAGGTGCATCCTGTTTGCTTTAATTATCTTTGAGATGTGCCTAGGACTTTATTTGAATTATCCTGTGGCAAATTGAATTGATTAGGTATACTTTAGTAAGGCACATACCAGTGTATATGATGTTCCACAATTCACACTGCAGCTCAGAACAAAAACCAAGGGATAAAGACCAAAAAACTCCCAGTGGACCTCCACAATCAAATAGATCAACAGATCGGGAAAAAAGTAAAAAGCCATTTCCAAAGCTCTGAATATTCCCAAAAAACACAGTGGCCTCAATAATTGTGAAATGGAAGATGTTTGGAACTCTTCTAAGATTTGGCTATCTAGCCAAACTGAGTAACTGGGCAAGAAGAGCCTTGGACAGAAAGGTGACCAAAAACCCAATGGTCACTCTAACAGAGCTTCAGATGTTTTCTGCTGAAGGACGTCCATCTCAGAAACACTCCATCATCTAGGTGTTTGTGGTATAGTGGCTAGATGGAAGACAATCTTGAGTAAAATCATATGACAGATTAAAGGGCTCTGAGAGCATGGGGAAAAGATTTTTTGGTCTGATGAGACTAAAATTGAACTCCAAACAGTATGTCTAACAGAGGCCAGGCACTGATCACCAAGCCCCTTATACTATCCTTACAGTGAAGTAACATCATCATACTATAGAGGAGCTTCTCAGTGGCAGGGAGATTGTTCAGAACTGAAGGTAAAATGAATACGGCCAAATACAGAGAAGTCTTTGAAAAAAACAGCTCAGCAGTGCTTCAGCATTAACTTCAGACTGGGGTGACAGTTCACCTTTCAGCATGACAATGCCCCAAAGCATACAGTCAAAACAATGCAAGTCACTGACTGTCCTTTAGTGGCAAAGCCAAAGTCCAGACTTAAACCGCACAAAACATCTGTGGAGGGACTTGAAGATCTTGGTTTATAGATGCTTCACATCCAATCTAATGGAGCTTGAGAGGATCTGCCAGGAAAAATGGGATAAACTGCCCAAATCCAGGTGTACAAAAGTTACAGAGACTTACCCAAGAAGACTCAAAGCTATAATTGCTGCCAAACGAGCTTCTAAGGCATGCTGAATTAGGGGTCAGAATATGTACATGAAGGAGGGATTTCTGTTTTTGATTTTTAAAAATGTTGCAGACTTTTCTGAAAACATGTTTTCTTTTTGTCATTATGCTCTCATACTCAGGCAAATACACACTCACATAGAGCCAGTTTAGAATTACCAATTAAAGTAACATATATGTCTTTGGCAATGTCAGAGAACACTTAGAGAACAACCAAATGCCTAAGGAGAGGACATCCACTGCATCATCATTCTGTCCTTTCTCACTTTTGCTAATCTTAATACATAATTCGCCTGCTTCCTCACTCACGTCCGTCCGAAGCCGAATGCTCAGTCGCCTTCTGCGCACGTCCGAAGCCGAATGCGCAGTCGCCTTCTGCGCAGCTGCCCAAAAAACCTTACGAGACCGACATCCAACCCCAACATCGCGGCAGGTGGCAGATTTACGGCCGCAAAAATTTAAAGAGAAAGGTGACTTCGATTAAAGCTCTAGAGGCTTGAAGGGCGATTTCAAATACAGCTCGAGGCTTAATTACGCATTCTGATTCAATTACGCATTCATTCAATACACCTACTTATTACTATTCCATATTGTACTGGAACATTCATCATTCAATATTATACTATAGGCCTGGACAATTCATCAACTAACAGTACAAGCCTGTACAGTAATGAGTAAAGCGGACTACAATCATTACAAAACAACTTCTTCATTGCTTATCATTTGTTCTTCATACACTGCTGTCACAAACTCGTGCCCGTTTAATCTTACATTGACGAAACGGGCTCTTTGTCTAGTATTAAATAAAAAAGTGTTATATGGTCAGGTTCTAATTTTACATTTTCTTATGAGGACAATTGCTCTGTTAATTTGTGAATGTATTAAAAAAATTAATAAAAAGTAGAGTACATTGTCTTCAAGTTTTATACAATAACATAACAATAAAAATAATAATAAACAGAGTGCAGCTATAGATATGAATTAATTGTCTTCAGGCTTTATAGTTAGTGATCCTTCCATAAAAAAATAATTTAATAAATTATGCTTACCGTTCTAACATTTCAGATAGATTATCAGCAGAATCGCAGGAAGGAATCTGGTAAATATCCGATATTTTCAATTTTTGTTTGTATCCTTTTCTCAGGATAGGTGAAGGCCAGCTGCAAACAAATCATAACATTCAAACGTTACCATATTAGCAAAAAAAAACCATTAACACTAACATTTTATGTACTGTAGCTCCTATCTTGTTTTCCTTTAAGAGATATGAATATCTGTAAGCTGAGCAGAATACATCACAGAGCAGGGATTAAGATAGGCAGTGATGGTGGCCCATTCCAGTTACTCTCTTGGATCTGTGGAGTATAAAACTAATCACCCTCTACTTTATTCATGGCATATGGAGGAGCTGGAACTCTTCAGCAATCCTGACCCCACCACGTGTTCCTGTTTACTTCCCTGTTAAAGGGTTAAAGTGCAGTCATCCATGCATAGTTATGATGGTGTTACATGAGTGAACTGTAAGCCATGTGTGTTATTAGTTCCTAAATATATGTTCTGTGTATTGACATCATTTCTAAGAATGCACGAGTACATTCAATTAAAGATCTTGTATCCTCTGTGCAAAAATAAAAAAAACAACTCACTTGTGCTGATCTGTGGATTAATGACAGACCAAGAGAGGTGCACCTTTTGTCAATTGTGTGCAGGGAAATCACAGCAATGGACATTATCTACTCTCTATATATAAAATCCTAAGCCTAAAAGTGCAACAATTTTGTGCAACGATTTTTTGTGACGTTTTTATGTCACTTTTTGTCATGCTTTAAATGGGCTTATTTTAAAACCTACATATATACAGTATGTTTGGTATCATTCTTTTCATAATTTGTCAAACTTTAATGTGATGTTGTTAGATTTTCAGATTCTTATTCTGTTTTTAAATTATAAACTAAAATATCAAGAACTCACGTCCCACAAGACAAGACTTTGTGCCAAGAGATTTAACCACGCCTGGGGCTGGAAATAAAAGACAAAGAGTAGATGACAAAGACAACTTCTGTACAGGCTTTTAAATGTTCGAAACGCTGTGCGAGATGCAGATCAAGTGGCAGCAGCAACAGCAAGCCAGCAACTGATCAAGCAAAGAGGAGATAAAAAATAAACTGTATTTGTTTCCCATTGTATCACCATTTAAGAGGAGGTTTCGGAGGAGCGACCACGTCTCCCTGGGGTGCATTCAGTCCCCCTCTTAACAATGCGAGCAGCAGAGACGCGAAGTGGCGAGCAAAGTGAGCAGGGGGCGAACCCCCCTCGTATAAATATAAAGAAAGTACTGAGTGAAGAGAAAACAGGGAAGGTGATAGATTATTAAAATGTGTGGATAAAAAAAGTTCTAAATATGTGCAGTGAGAAGCACAGCTACTCTTCTTAAAAGGATTGTTTTTAGCTTTACCATGTACCACAAATGTAATCAAATGTCCCTTCATTTGATGTAATCACCCATGTTTACCTCAATAAGCTCCTTAGCCACGAGTGGCAATGCAACACTCCACAATTGGAACTGTCCATATCAAGGGAAGATTGAAAATGAATAATAGCCACCTAAAAGAGGTTAGCCTTTAGGTTCCATGACTGCCAAAGAGTGCCTTTTGGGCCAGAAAACTGGGGTAATGCTGTATAATCAAGCAGCTCGGCCCTGTAGTGCCCACATTAAATGACTCCATTCAAAGGCTTTAACACTGAACTGTTGTCACAAAGAGAAAAGCTATCCAGAAATATTACAGGCATTGCCGAGGACAACTAGCACTTAATGGGATCTTTGCCTCTGAAGATTTTTATGGGTTATGTTTGTGCAGCTCAGACTCTGCTTCATGTCGGTGACCAAACACAAAGCCACAAGGAAGAAATAAGAGTGCAAAAAACACATCATAACTTCTGTCATCCATGCTGTAACTAAATGCTTTAGAGTTGCACTCACAATTTACAGTACAGTCACCAATTAACTTATGACTTGAATGTATTAGGGATGTGGCAGGAAACTCGAATATCTAACCCTAGGTACTTCAAAAAGAATCTGTCTGAGATTTTGGGTCAGCTTAGCTACTAGCTAAATAAAATGGCTTGATGGACTTTAAGGTCTCCTCTCATTTGTCAAATTTCTTTTGTTCTTATGCTCTACCAGGAGCAAAACCCACAGATACAGAAAGAACATGCAAGCTCCATACTGACAGTGACCATGCCAGGATTTGAGCCCATCTACTGGAAACTGTGAAAACGCAGCTCACTGTGTCGCTATCATGCCAAACTAACCAAAGTATTCAGTGGCAAATATGGCTTTTAGCTTAAAGAAAAACAAATGGCACCAAATTTGTAACAAATTACTTATTATTAAAGTACCCTCCTTTTTTGGCAAATATCCAAAATCTAGCTTGCCCCATAATTTAAAACACTATACTTAAAGCAAAAAATTCCTTTCACTACTGTAATATACATAAACACTTGTAAAAATAAGCATATGTTTTGTGGGCTATGTAATTAAATATAAATAAAGATAAAAAGGGAGTAACAAACAAATGTAAAGACATATTGCCCTGTTTACCTCAATAAGGGAAATCAGGAAAATCCACAAATTAAACACCAAGTTCAAACTGTGAACGGTGTGCATTGCCTGAAATTAATGAAACTGTGACCTATTTGTTTTAGCTTTATTTAGGATCCCATACCTAATTTAAAATTAAAAATAAGAAAATAATTTAGATGGTGCCTCTTAGGCACTCCTTTAAGGACTCATTTGTACTGCTATACATAAGATGAATTTTTTTGACTAAGTAACATTTTCTGTAATCCATTTTCCTCCCACACAATCCTGAAATAATAAAATAGCACAATACACGAACTGCTCCTGCATTTTTTTGGTTGTTAAGAAAAGATACATTTTACACAGCACCTTTTATAGAGAATGTATGTCAAAAAAAACTTTTGCTAAAAATTATATGTTTCTTAGGAGCTGCAATATACAGTATGTTACAGTGTTTCATCCAGAAGTTGAAGTTCAGGTCCAAGCTTATTGTCATGCTGTGTACTGAGCATTTGTACTGTAGGCTTTGAAATCTGAATGGTCATAAACACTGTACATGTCATACACAATACAGGCTCAAAATGATAGATAGATAGATAGATAGATAGATAGATAGATAGATAGATTTTATTTAAAAATTGAACTATTGCAGTAATAACAAAAGCCCCCCCCCCCCCCCCCCCCCCAAATATATCTATTAAAACTAAAGCCAAAAGGATGTTTACTAATCACAAGTCTTAATTCGAGTTACTTTTTTTAAACTAATCATGCCTCTTCAGGGCTATTTGCAGAACGTTTCTAAAAACTCTTAGGGCTGATATTACTTTCACATCGTTCCTTGAAATAAGATCTTAAAGTATGGCTGAAAATATATTCTGCCATTTAGTAGATGTCTGCTTGATGAATAAAAATAAAAATGAAAACATAAAAGAAATGTGTACTTAATGGTGGCAGTTTTTATTTTTTTTTATGTTTCAACAAGCAGCTAAATAAGCATTCTTTTAAACTACACGGCCACTGTATTTGCAGTGTTAAGTTCCGTTTTGCAGAAGGCGGACACACCTACAGCTCCCATGATTGCCTAATCGCCCCTCCTATTAATCAGTTATTAATAGTACATGTCTACAGGTATACGGACGGGTGATGGTGACTATGTGAGTAACATTAGCGCCTGCACTGCTGGAATGTAATCAAAAAACTTTCAGGTGTTCAAATGCCTTTGATTAGTATCAATCATCAAAAATAATGACAGGCTCTAAATATTTGACAGTTTTTATCTTTACTTTGCACACGCATGTGTAACTTTTCTTGCACTTGTTCGTGCTTTTCTTAAGTGCTGTATCGTTTGAGATCTACCTGCACGCATACGCTGTATATTTTAGCTTCTGAATGACATTTCTAAAGAGAGCATTTCCAAGCTGCTTTATTCGGAATCGTTTACTTTATCTGAAGGACAGATCTGTTAGACATGTTCACTTAAAGACGCCGTTTCATTCCGCTAATGATTTGACAAAATCCATTCAGTAAAGCCAAGTATCTAAAATCAATAAAATAAAGAAAGAAATGTCCCAAAAACTTAACATGATATTCTTACCAGAATAATAGCTTGGATAAAAAGTTGGCATTTTCTAGGGGTGATTTCAGCATGATGTATCGCCGCAGATTTGAAGTTTTGTACCTGCGAGTGGCATATCTCTGTAGCTTTCTCTTCTTGTAGCAGGACACTTTTAATGCACCTTATTCGATGTGCGCTGTGATGTCATTCGTTGCCTTCACAAGCTCTGCCCAGGTTCCAGGGAGAGAGGGGCAAACCCACACCTACCTTTAAAGTTAAGCTACTTTTTCTGTCCCACACACACCACCTCGAAGGCTTAACTGAGTTGAGCAGTGCAGCAGCGCATGTTGCTGTAATTCTCTTCGACTTGTAACTTCACACAGGCAGACCTTGAACAGAAATCCTAATTAAAGCGAGTAAAGCAAACATTGGCTAGTAAGCGTTAGATCGCACCTTCAGGATTTTAATTTTCGGATACGTTCTAGCAAGGAACTCGACCTGAAGAAACTTTATTTTGAAGTTTGCAACATTTGAACTGAGAAGCGGCGGTATAAATCAAAAGGATTTATAATAGTTTCAGGCAGAGACTGAGGGAATGCCCAGCAGAGATTTATTCTGTACAATATGTCAGACAAATACATTAACTCCTAGTTTTTGTTGTGTACCTTTTAATGATTAATCTTATCCCAAACGTTATTTATTATTTATGTTTGTAATGATTATATGTTTACAATGACGATGTTGGCCGGAGGTTCGCTGTACTCTGCACACGTGACAGTGTTATTACTACTACTTCTACTATAACGATACTGTAATTTCGTTGCTTTAGTACAATCTTGTAGATGGTTTTAATAGTATTTATACAGATTGATAGATTGCTACGGCTTCCCACGAAATTAAGTTTGGATTAAATGGGTTCAGTAAACGCATGGATTTCCAGATAGACATACAGTTTGAGATGTAAGGCGCTTTTGAGATCAAATTACGACCCGGCCACAATGTGAAAGTGGCACATTTTTCCCGTGGGCAAATGGGCTTTCTCTGGGGACACTAATGTTCTCAGATACCCTAAATCCGTGCAGCTACCGTTTTTATTGACTATAAACTGACCAGATGAAAAGTGTAGGTGTGGATATGACAGTGCATTACGATGGACTGGCGCTCAATCCTGTTATGTACCCAGTGCTGCCATGATGGGTTACCTGCTCTAAGCCTTTGCTGTAGCACTCTGTGTTGTTTCACGGTGTCAGTCATGATGGGAATCCCCTTCAAATTATAGTGTGCTATATATACAGTACAGTAATATGCGATGTATGCGTGTGTTTATTTACAGTATATATGTTAATAGTGTGCCTGGGTTTCGAGATGTTTTCGTCTTATTTGTTCCGTGTTCACCAGTTTCATCTATCGGTTTGACGTGTCATTTCATTTACTATGAGCTTTTGCCTTATTGCTTTATGGACTTTTTTTGTATTCATGCATTTTATCATGATATTCTAGTTTCCTTCTTACTGAACTTACTACAAAGAAACAAACATGTTCATTGGTGTTTTGAATTTGTGATTATTGTGTAGCCCGGTGATGGGCAGACGTTCCTTCCCTGATTTCAGTTTAGTGCCCAGTGCGAGCTTGATAGCTTCCTACTTCTGGAGACCCCACATGCTGAAGAAAGTGAACTAGCATTGTAGGCATAAAAGTGGTTTCAGCCTTTTAAGATGTTTAAATCTAATGAGTGGAATTCGTTATTACCTTTCAACTGTACTGAAACTGCCAACATAACAGAAATGTGCAAATAAATAAGACTAAAAAAGGGATGTATGTTATACTAAAAACAAATCATTTGCCCACCTTAATAAAAGGATATGTACCTGTGTGTCTGTGTCTCTGTGTGCCTGTCTGGTCTCATGTCATTCCAACAGATGGCTCATCACAAACATTAGCACTGCTTTTACAAATCCTTTACAAAAGGGCATATAACAGAGACATATGCATTGTATTTGTCATTCCAACAGATGGCTCATCTTAAACATTAACACTGCTTTTACCAATCCTATACTAAACAGTTTATAACAGAGACATAAGCATTGTATTTGTCATTCCAATAAATGGCTCATCCCAAATATTAGCACGTCTTTTACAAATCCCATACCAAATAGCTTATAACAGAGACCTAATAATTGTATTTGTCATTCCAACAGATGGCTCATCTTAAACATTAACACTGCTTTTACCAATCCTATACCAAAGAGCTTATAACAGAGACATAAGCATTATATTTGTCATTCCAATAGATGGTGCATCATAAACATTTATAGTAATACATTTTATTACCAAATGTTTGTGATGTATCATCTGTTACAATTTCAAATACAATGCATTTTAGTACTACATGCACTACAACATCCATTCCAATAGATAGTGCACAAACATTAACACTGAGGTCTACTTAGATTTCTATCGTCTTAGAATGGCAGCACAGCTAGTATCTTATAATTAAGTAATTAACGTCCCACTGTGCACTACAAATATTGGAAGGACATAATTAGTCAGCTGATTGGCTATCATTGTATGATGTACAGACAGAGACTCAGAAGGCATTCAAAATGTTGGCATCTTTGTAGACAATGACTGCTTGTCATTGTGATAGTCTACTGAAAAATGAACATACCTCTTAAAAAACGTGCAAAGTTCTTTATTTTGATGTCCATTCATTCATTCATTCAAGATGAAGGAACACACAGACAAGCGACACTCAATTGTGTGCCCAGAAAAGTCAGTGTGAAGGAGGGTTGAGATGTTGCATTCAGTAGTCTTTTACTGAGAAGGTTGTGGTGCCCATACATGATGTGGAACATAAATCAGTCATTACACGTAAAAGCACTTTTGTTGGAAAATGAGCACAAACAACTCAATCAGCAGTCTAGTGAGCACTGGAGGAAAAACATAAACCATACTTTAAAAAAAAAAGTTCTAAAATGCCACTTTACCAGATTGAATGGTTCCTTATAAAGCTATTGCATAATCAAGAGCCATTTCATTCTGGCAAAGGTTCCTTGCATGTGACGTTGGTTCTTTTTGCTTTGAAAGTTCTTTAGTAGGCTACCTAGCAGAATACTGATACTGACAGATCAAGAAAACCCGAACCATGGCCTGTGTGAGTGTATGCAGCAAAAGTCCTTTTAAAACTAGGAACCCATATGTACTTCACAAATCCGTTATTATCTGTTAAAGGTTATTTACTCTATAGAGCCTGTTACAGACCTAAATAAATGGTTCATTCTAGAAACGTCATGTAGATGGTACTCTGAGGATCTAAAATTGGTTCTTCTATGTCATTGCTCTCAAGGGCCACTTTGACATCTTTATTTTTAAAAGTGTTGTCATTTACAGGTACCTGTGTGGCACACAACAATAAGAGTCTAGTATTTCTGTTCGATTGTTTGACCCAGTGAAGGGTTTCAGTGGCCTGTTTAATGGAGTACGCTCTTAGAAATCCTGCTTCTTTAATGGCACTTTATAGTGCTTTACTGGGTTATGTGGTTCCTTATACAACTACTGCTTGAAAAAGCACCATTTCATTCTGGGAAGGGTTCTTTGCATATGAAGTTAGTTCTTTGTGATTTGAAAAACGTCTTAATATGCACAAAAGAAAAAAAAACTGAAATCTTTAATGTTTTGTAGGATTTGTAGCAGGACACTAAGACATTAAGAAAAACCTAAACTTAGCCTGTGTGATTGTATGCAGAAAGAATCCTTCTATTCACAGATATTTACTGTATGGAGCCTGTTACATGTCTAAATAAATAAAGGTTCTTTCTAAAACCTTCACATTGAGGGGTCTTTTGGGAACCAAAAATGGTTCCCCTATGGCATTTCTCTGAAGAATCACCCTGGCACCTTTATTTTTTAGAGTGTATGACATCAATTCCCTTAGACTCTAATGGAGTGTATCTCAACCACTGGATTGTGGGCTGCTGCCAGTGGGTCACAAGTCATTATTCTTTATAGCTGTAGTGTGTAGAGGTTGGTCATGGTGGGTTGCCACACCGAAGATACTCTATTGTGCTTGATTCACCCTTGAAGGTTCACAAATACACTTATATGGGAAAAGTGGGTCACAACAACAGAAAGGTTGAGAAACACTGTCTTAGAGGGCAAAGTAAATAAGAAGAAATACAAACAAATTCAGACAGGTCCGGTTCATCATAGGTTAAGAATTTCTAGCATAATAATAATGTAATGTTCAAAAAGGCAATTTTCCAATCCAAAGGGTACAAGTGCACTCTTAAAAAGTCTTGGTTCTTTAAAGGCACTTCATGGTTCTTTACTGGGCTGTGTGGTTCCTCATAGCTCTACTGCTTGACAAAGCAGCATTTCATTCTTGGAAGAGTTCTTTGCATATGATGTTGGTTCTTTGTGCTTTAAAACACTTCCTAATGTGTAGAAAAAAACTGAATTTTTTATTGTATGGTAGACTACCTAGAAGGATACTAGCAGATTAAGAAAATGTGAATTTAGCCTGTGTTGTTGTAAGCAGTAAGAGTCCTTTATAAACCAAGAGTCCTTTATAAACTCACTGGTATTTCACAAATCTATTACTATCTATTCATGGTATTTTAGTGTATGGTGCCTGTTAGGGATCTAAATAAATAAAGGCTCTTTCTGGTCCTTCATGTGGATAGGTCTTTTGGCATCCAAAAATGGTTCATCTTGGCAACGCTCTGAAGAACCAATCTGGCACTTTCATTTTTAAGAACGCGGTCACTGAATAGTTTCTAGAAATTGACAACGATGTGACCAACATACCTGGACCAAGACTCAGCAGACCTCAACTTAGATGATCATTTATAATTCTGGAGTTATGATCAAAATAGTGTTTTCTGCTACTCTTATCAACACAGTAAATTCTATGAAAGAATTGTATTGCATCCATGCAATTTAAACCAATTAGTCAGTTTTAATGTAGCGTTTAATGCAGATCTTACCATTTTGTTGTAAAGATCCATACACTTGTAGAATCAATGCCAGTCTTGCTAGCTACTCACAAACTGCTGGTGGTAGGTTATTTTGCACCATTGGCCGAGCCTATTAGTGCACCAACCAACTGTTCAGTAGCTAACCCATGCAGTCCCCATGCCCACCCCCCTCACTAACTGCACTCTAGGCCAGGGGTGGGCAATATTGGTCTAGGACAGGGGTAGGCAACGTCGGTCCTGGTGAGCCGCAGTATGTGCAGGTTTTTGTTCCAACCCAGTTCCTTAACGAGAACTCAATTATTGCTGATGAAGCACATATTGCTTAAGTGACATTTTGATGCTTCATTTTAGTGGTCTCGCTTGTTAAGGTTCTCCAACCTTAATTGCTTATTTCAATCTTAAACTGCTGCATTCAGTGTTTTAATTGCTCCTTATTAGCAATAAGATGTAAAAGACAAAGCAGCCAGCAGCTCTCCAGCTAGCTTTTTTCCAATTACATGTGTGTGTGTTCATCATGCACTGTTTGATTTAATAAAACACTTAATAGAAAAATGTGACAGACTGAAAATGATCTGTTTTAGGCTTCATATCATTTGGATGATATCCTTGGAAAGGAAAAAAATCTACTATATAAGAGCCTTACATTGCACAGACTAACAAGCCATAAAATTAAATAAGGTCTGAGATTGGCAATGATTGGTTTCTAATTAAGCAATTGGGTTGGAATGAAAACCTGTAGCCACTGCGGCTCACCAGGACCGACGTTGCCTACCCCTGGTCTAGGAGAGCTGCAGTGGCTACAGGTTTTCGTTCCAACCCAATTGCTTAATTAGAAACCAATCTCTTGCCAATTCTAGACCGTATTTAATTTTATGGCTTATTAGCCTGCAATGTAAGGTTCTTATATTGTAGATTTTTTCCGTTCCAAGGATATCATCCAAATGATTTGAAGCCTAAAACAAATAATAGAAAATTTGACAGACTGAAAATTAAGTGCTTTATTAAATCAAACAGATCATGATGGACACACACAGATGTAAATGAAAACAAGTTAGATGGAGAACTGCTGGCTGCTTTGTCATTTACATATTACTGCTAATAAGAAGCCATTAAAACACAATGAATGTAGATGTTTAAGACTGAAACAAGCAATTAAGGCTGGGGAACCTTAACAAGCGAGATGAAGCATCAAAATGTCACTTAAGTAATAAGTGCTTCATCAGCAATAAATGACTTCTCATTAAGAAACTGGGTTGGAACAAAAACCTGCAGCCACTGTGGCTCTCCAGGACCGACATTGCCCACCCCTGCCTCTAGGCCAATGTCTAAATTGCCTTAATGGTGGCACCAGACCTGCTCACAAAGGCCCCCATTCCTATTAAGGCAATTTACTGAGGTGGTTCCTTTACTTTGCCAGTCACTTCATCTACCCACATGCATTGGGAAATAGAGTGAAAGTGGCTGGATGCTTTCTTCTTGGGAGACTGCATGTTCCACCTGTCTCCATCGTCACACTCTTTTAGGGTGCTTAGAGATTCTGAACTGACCGGGTGCGTGAGCCACTCTTCCAGAATTCATTCCAGCGCCCATATCTACATCCGAAGTCCACGATCGTTAATATCCATTATCCGAATTTTGAATAGAATATGGAATCTATTGACATGAAAACATATAAAGCAAGCCGACTGTCGGTCAGGACAGACTCCGGTCATCAAGACTCTGAATTAGGCAATGGAGGGAGGGAGGAAGGAAGGAAGGGTGGATTGGAACGTAAAACGAAACGCGCTGGTGCTCGCGCCTGAGTGCTCTCACTGTGACGTGTGCATTGATTCAGAGACTCACGTGAATAAGACGCGTTACCAGATGAAGGAGGAAACACACTTTTGTAAAACCTTGAAAACGCAATAATATGCTTTGCTTTTAACACTTTTTTTGCACAGCAATGATGCCATAAAACCAAACTCTTATCAAAAGCTTGTTCCTGTTCATGAACATGTGATACTTCAAAGGTCTAAGTGGAATCCACAGTGAAAAATCAATGGCCCTTTTTATTATTTTACCGCCGCCTTAACCCAATTGCCCTGAGTGTTTCTATAGGATGAAACGCAATTTACAAGAGGAGCGATAAACAGGATGGTGTAACATTACACTAAAGATGTTGCTTAACATTATGTTTTATTGCATAGATTGTCGCGATCCTGTTTATTATGTAAAACATATACAAAAAAGTAACCAAAAAATCTCTAAAGTTTGTCCTTTATTATAAATCACTTTTGTCAGTTTCCCCTTTTATGCTGTAATCCTGGGCGAGCTGTCAGTCTAACAGTACACGACATGATAAGTGGGTTCTGCTGCTTCCCGTCAATTAGAGTTAATTATTGTACGCTCGTACAACTGGGCGGATGTTTGCAATTAAAATTCTGACATTTTTGTGAAGCATTTGTCAGTATGATGAAATCTACATATACACATGCATGCAATGTGTTTCGAAAAGCTGTCCTTCAGCCGGAATGTTGGTGTCGCATTGTGCAACAGAATCCTACGTAAACATCTCATGGGGTAGATGCAGAAGTGGATAAAAAGTATAAAACCCGACATACGCCTAATCAAAACCAGCTACAGAATGGGAAGTGTGCGGTGCCTGCTTTTGACAACATTAATTCCAAACAATTATGTTAATCAGAGGCTAATTCCTGTCTTCAGTTGACCTCATTATTTAATTAGGCTTCCTGTTTACCTGGATCAGACCTCAGAATTACTACGAAATTTGCCAAAGATGTTGTTTTAATTGCTTTCAGTACAAGCTCGCATATTTACCCTTTGCCTTGTTAAGAATTTAGTGTATAAATCAATTTAAAAAGCAGGCCATCATAGGTGTTTACTGTCACCAACCCTGCCAGGCTATAAGATCTATTTCATTTTGGTCATTTAACTATTCGGACTATGGGAACATGAATTGTAAAATCACTCAGTTGTATTGGATCAGTCAGAGGCTCACAAATAACCAAGCACACACATCTTTGGTATGTGGAAGACAAACCCACATAAACACAGAGGGAAGATGTAGATTCAACACAGACAGTGATCAGACCAAGATTTGAACTTAGGAGGTGTTCTACCATATATAAATGTAAATTAGGTATACTGTACGTCTTTCAGGAAAGATGCATTACACCAAATTGGAAAGATCTTCGGGTCCAAGGTGAAGTAAGTATGAGTGGTTAAAGAAGCTGCTTCATAGTACTTTGACCTCCATCGATTCTTGGCCTTCTCCATGAAGGTTTGCCTGTTTTACTTTGTTAATGAGTTTTTCTTTTCCTGGTCAAATAGGCATGCTGTCAGATGCATTGGAGTAGAGTTCTGAACTGCTTTAGTGTTCTTGCAATGCACTGGCACCACATTCAGAGTTTAATAATAATAATAAAAAATAGCACTTTTCTAAAGCTCAAAGCAGTACACAGAAATTCAAAAAGAACAACAGACATATACAACTCTGTATACAAATGATATCCTCATGATATACTAAATCAAGAGAAATACAGGATATTTTAATCCCAAACTGAACGAGCAAAACCAAATGACTTTACAATTCCTAGGCGTTCTTGCTACCTTACACTCTTAAAAACCCTGGTTCTTTAATGGCACTTTATAGTTCTTCACTGGGTTGTGTGGTTCCTTGTAGAACAATTGCTTAACAAAGCACCATTTCATTTTGGTAAGAGTTTTTTTGCCTTTGAAGTTAGTTCTTTCTGTTTTGATAAAATTTCCTAATATGTGGGGGGAAAAAACTGAAATCAGTAATGTATGGTAGGCTATCTAACAGGATACTGACAGATTAACAAAACCCAAACTGAGCCTGTGTTATTGTAAGCAGTAACAGTCCTTTTAAAGTCATGATCCATTGATATTTCACAAATATGTTACCCTCTATTCATGGGTATTTCCTGTATGGAGGCTGGTACAGGCCTAAATAAATAAAGGGTTTTTCTGGAACCTTGACGTGTAGGAGTCTTTTGGGAACCAAAAATGGTTCCCCTGTGTCATCGCTCTGAAGATCAGCTCTGGCACCTGTATTTTTAAGAATGTAAGATATAAAGCATTGAAATAGAATAAGAAACATTGTAATATTACTCTGCTATGGAGTATACCCTCTACCCTCACCCTCCCACAATTCTGTAATAGATAAAGTGGTTTCATGAAAGGGATGGATATGTCAAGGTCACAAGCAAAGAAAAAGATGCTTCCAAGAGTCTGTGATGTTCTATTGAGCACACTCACTGTTGCTTGTACTCTCACCAGTTCAAGGACACCAAATATCTTAATGTACTTTGGGATACGGGAGGATGCTAATGTAACCAGAAAAAAAACACGCAGACACAGGGAGAATGAGTACACACAACTAAATCCAAAAAAACCAAAAGCAGTAGATATAAAGTAGCCATACTAATCACTCTCCCAAAATATGACCTTTGTTCACTTTGTTCCTGGATGGGAGGCATTCAATTGTGTGTACAGTACTGAATTCAGAATGTTCTTACGTGATGCACTTTAATAAAGTTAGACTCAGTGTGCTTGCATAGATTTACAAATAAAAAAACAGTAATAGATGCGAACATCATCTTCTTACATTTACCTATCTAAGTAAACACATCTGTTTAAATTAACAGTAACAGACAGATTCATCCACCTTGACTGAAATTAAATAGATATTATAACAAAAGATCTGATGTGATAGTAGCAGAGAAGATAGATCAATAAATCAACTTAATAGCCTTCATGATTAAAATAAACCCCTTGGGAGTTCCACAGTCATTTGAAACAGGAATTGTTCCTGCCTTGCGCTCCATGCTTGCTGGGATAGGCTCCAGCTCCCATGAGACTATTCTCGGGATTAAGCAGGATTAGAAAATGATAGGAAATGGTAATTGCCTGTAATTTTAGTATTAAATTTAGAAGTCATGTAAATAGTGGTTATTGTTCAAAAACACAATTAGACATTCTTAAATATAAGTAACCAGTAACGGTGCTCTGCACGATAACGTGCAGTAAATACACTCCTAGTTTTCATCCTTTCTTTGTACATTTTGCATTCATTTGCTCAGAGGTTGATGCACTTGCTGCTTCCTGAGCAGCTCTTCTTTTCTCCACCCTAGTGGCCCGCTTCTTCTCTTCTTTCGTCAGCATCATTTCAGGTTAAAACTGATTAAGTCAGTGTTTGTGTTGCAATTACTTAGTACGTTTTCCTTAATGTTTCTTCTTAAGCTTGCGCTTAAGTCTTCAATCTGCCCCATGAATGATTTAAGATATGAAGAGGAAAGGGAAGTGATGGCGAAAGTGGTAGGGATGAGAATGGCGCCCATACGCATGCACCGCACCGCCGCCCTGCTGGCTGCTGCCAAGAGATTCTACAATAAAATAAAATAAAAATAAAAAGATGAATAACCTTGGAGGTCAATAATCACCCCAAAAGTGGATAGTAGACGTCACGTAGTATATGTGTACCAAATTTCAGGTCAATAGTTCAAACGGTTTGTGAGCTACAGGTGATTTAAAATCATGGACAAACAAACGGACAGCCACGGTAGCGTATTATAGAAGAAGATAATCCATCAAATTTCTCAGCCCTCTAATTCCATTGCAGGGTACAAGGGAAGCCAGCACCTATCCCAGCAGCATCAGCTAAAAAGTAGATTTTAACCTTTGATAGGAAGCTAGTCCGTTACAGTGCACAGTACTGATGTCACTTGTATTTGTTCATGATTTTGTCATTAACTAACCTTTTTCCAAGTGAGGGTTTCAGGATGTCGGTGTCCTAATGTGACGGCACTGAGCTCATTGCGGGAAACTGGTTGGATGGCTGTCTAACCCACTGAGGAAACAATCAAGCATATACCTTCACTTTCACTCTGCCATCCATGGGGGTACATTTAAATTGTGAAATAATTTGACAGCATGTATTTGGAATGAACACCAGAGTAATCTGATGAAAGTCTGCTTACACAAGGAGAATATACAAATTACACTCAGACAGCAACTGCTTTGAAATCCAGACGCTTGGAACTGTGAGGTGTTCCTACAAAGAAAAAAAAAACTCGTACAAAATGAGCATCTGTAGATATGCTGGTGGTCCACAAAAGAGTGAGGCAGCAGTTCTAATAGCAATGTCACTTCAGTGACCCATATAATAATAGTTTAACATGTCATTTTAAAATCATTAATTTATTTTCTAAACATATTCATTCCCATGAATGATTATGGGTAACTCAAATCACATTACTGATTACCTATAGCTTTCAGGCTACTATCAATAAATACGTTTTTTGTTTCAAAACATGAAAAGAGTTTTTTAAACAACTGAGGCTCTGAGCCATAATCATCATTGCTGCAGTTCCAATCTCAATCATCATCTCCCTTTGTGACCCTGAGAAAGTCACTTAACATGTCAATCCTCCAATCAGAGAAAAATGGAAAAGTGTGCCATGTGATTCGTGACATGCATGAGTTGAAAGAATCATCTAAATATAATGTAATACTGGCATCATATTTTAGATGTTATTTAGCATATGACTCTTAAGAAATGCATTAATTTTACTGGAATACCATCTCTTACTGCTTTTTTTACTATTAAATCTTTACTTCATGTAAAGGAAATCTTCACTTCATGCACAGGAAATTTCACAGTGGAAGTACAGTAATCCACCCTTATTTTTATGAAGAGGGAATTCCAATGTTCCTGTGTGTTACTGACCCTTCACATGTGTGGGATGTAACTGGGACATACAGAGTCGTGCTTTACTTTCAAAAAGTTTAGAAGTCAGATAACATCTGTTTAAAAAAAATTACATTTTTGCTGTCAGATCCTGGAAGGAGGAAGAAGAAAGAATTATTTAAAATGGCAGACAGGTTTAAGAAATGAAGAAGTGAAATGTATAACTAGGTACAATACTGTCGGCTAGCTCTGGGGTTGAAAGTCTTGAGCATGTACATGTACACATATACTGTATATTCATACATCCAGCACTTAAAATGACCAACAAAGACACTGTCCAAAGTGTCATTGGAATAAAAGTGTAGAACACAAAATTATCTTCCTATACCACAGTACACAAAATATTGTTAGACAAAAATGAAATCCTAAACTACTGAACTACAGTATGGTAGTCTTTAACCATTACTATACAGTTTGTCCATATCTGTTATAGTTGAGCTTCTTTATCTTCTCTCTCATTCTGTGCAGACCCAAATTCAGTAGACAATCATGACAACTGTCAAAAACAAAAAATGAACCTGACCTGCAGTATCTAAGACAGAGATGCAAAGTTTTAAAATTAAAATGTAAAAGTCCAGCTAAACAAGTAAACATAAATACAAGACAGAGGCTATTTGGCAAAATAATATTAGCAAGGGCAACAGTAACGGTCAGACAGAGGTGATGATGTCTTCAAAACAGGTTTAGGTGTTCTTAGCCACAGGCTAGGACTGACCTGCTGATGGGCAGGAAAAACAAGCACACCAGTTCAATCCTGTGACTGACATTTATTTCACCTAGAAAACTGTTGTCTTCGGGTAAAGTAAAATTCATGTTGAAAAAGAAAAATACATAAATGTCCATAGGACTGATCCATCTCAAAAGAAGGAGGGTTGACAATGGCAGCTGCAATGCATCCTATGTTGAGGGGTGCCCCATGTTGGTGAACACACCTCTCTTCAGTTCGTAATCCTTTTTCTTACACATATAAAAATATAAATGCGTACATGATTAGATACTTTAATAAAGTGTCACACAAAACTCTTATTTTTACAACATATGAAATCTAAAATTAATGGAAGAGCAGATGCAATTATTCAAAACCGGGTGCATGTCCACTCCACAATAACTATGTCATGGGTCTTCAGTTGCACACTAAAGGTTATTGTGGAATGTGAAATAATGAAACTATCTAGGAAGAAACATTTGCTAGTGGAAACATGGTGAGCACAAGCAGAGACAGGGATATATTAATACAGCGGATTTGAGAAAATTAAAGAAAAAGGAACCAGAAAGAGGGAGACTGCAAATATGACCCTTAAAGGGTCTTTTCAAAGATATATTGTAAAATCCAGGAGCAAAGAAGAAAACAACATGGGTTGTGATCTCAGTAAGACACTTGAAAGTATCAGTGACATCAGCACCAACTGTAAAAGCCAGTTAGGTTGCTTTATCATTAACCAAGCATTACTCCCTGCCACCTAAGAATAAGGCTTAGGTCAGTAACTAGGTGGCTGTCTTTGCCAGCAGCAGTATTTGTTTGTTACCTCAATAAGCATCTTCATAAAATTACAGAATAGATGAACGTTACATCATAAAACAATTTTAGAATGTAAGTTAATTGCAGACATTTTATTATGTTAATTTGTATTACTTTATATTACATTATAGGACAGCATGGTGGCACAATGCTTTGCATTGTTGCCTTAAGAAACCAGGGGTCTAGATCTGAATACCCTGTGTAGTGGTATGGAGTTTGCAGATGTTTTATATGTTCATGGGTGGGATGAAGTTTCACTGAACACTCCAGTTTTCGTCATACATAGCTAAAATGTGAAAATAAGGTAACTGGAGATTCCAAAATAATTCTCTACAAATGTGAGTGTAGACATCTGCATGAGAGGGTCCCGTAATGGACTGGTACCCAATTACCATTCATTTCTTCATGTAATTAATTTCTTAATTCCAGTCCTTTAGTAAATTCATGTTGTGTTGTAGCTCCAATAACTCATCTTAATGTCTGGATTTAGAAAAGTGTATAATGTAATAATATTTTCATTATTTTAAATCTTTCGGTGAACAAGGTACAATTTCTTTAGCCAAATTTGCTTGTAAAATGATAGACAGTGTGGAATGAACAAACAAAGGTATGGCTAATAATGAACTGAGCTTTCCCATATAGGACACCCAAATCAGTTATATAAAATCAATTCCATCCATCCACTTGCCCACTTAACATAAAATAATTACATTATAATTACAATTATTACATCTGTTTAAATCATCTTAGATTTGCAGTTTATCCCAGGAGTATTAGGCAAGAAGTCCATGAAGATGATTCAATCCATTGAATTCATTTACACATGCCCCTAACAGCAGACCAGCTTGGAATCTCCAATCCACATACCATGCACATCCATCTTTAAGAATATGGGAGGAAAACTAGATTATCCAGAGTAATACGGAATACAGACACAAGGAGAACATGCAAATACCATTTGGACAATGATAAGAACCTGCAAACACCATTTGAATCCAAAAAGCTAGATCTGTGAGATTGCACTGAAATTCGATTTCAATTTGAACGAGAGGTTTCCAAAAAGGGCTATTAGAATCTGTTCTAAGGAGAATACTGAATATGGAAACAACACTGACTCTTCAGCACTGAGCCAACAGCAGAATGAGCAGGCATTCCATATTCAAATGAGGAGCATTAATGTTAGGGTGAGTCTTCCACAGTCACTTGATCAATAACTAGAATGGCTAAAGCGAGTGGTCCTTATAAGATACCTAAAGGAGCAATAAAATGAGTAAGAATACATTGGGCCAGAACTGGCAAGCTACTTTGGTGTCATGACCAAGACAAGTAAAAACCTGTTCTCAGTAAGGCACCAAACGCCACTGGGAGAAAAAAAAGAGGGATTTGCTCTGCTCTGCTGAGCTGTTGATGGAGAATCATGAACCTGAGATTCAGGACCTTGAATGTTGAGTGCAGCATCAGTTCAGAAACAAAGACAACAAAGACACTGCTACCTCTGCAGTACCAAATAAGGAGGTTTGCCTGCCCACAGATAATGGTCAGATCACCGCCTAGAAGTGTAATGTCAAACACTCCTGCCGTGGGACAGCTTCTTTCTCAAAGAAACAGCACTGACCCTTGCACCAGTCAAAGTCACATGAGCAGCTTCAGTGCCAAGTGCAGGGGAGCCTGTTAAGTATAGTGAACTGCCTAAAAGAGCAATAAAATTAGTAATACTCCATTGATTTAACACTGACAAGTACCATGCAGCACCACAATATTATAGCATTTTTCAATTACGTCTTCTTAGCAGAAAAAGAATAAATCAGTTGTTGCTGATTCTGTCATCTGCAACAAAACCAGCTTGATATGCAAAAGAGGTCATAAGTCAACAACAATGGACTTCTTATCAGCAGCAACAGTTTCCCAAAACCACATTAAAAAACACCAGCTACTGGCAAGGACAGCTGAAGACCTGCTAGTTGTTGGAACACTGATAACATACTGTATGCCTTGCATAGCATTTCTGAGAATCTGGAGGCAAACTTTAGGGTAAAACCCAGGGAAATGCTTTAAATATTTAGTATAGGTGAAGCAATAGTGTAAACAAGATGATTTTATGTTTCTCGGCAATGGGGAAGCCTTTAGCTAAAATCACTTGCATTACTGATGAGACAGACTGCAGTGTACGAGGAAAAGGGGCAAATATTCTAAGAAAGAGAATCTTTACAGAAGTGTACACCCATTTAAAACAGATTGGGTGGAGGAAAAAATGGACCAATCAACCAAAACAAATGAAAATGTAGTCAAAAATAAACATATAAAATTCTTCACTTAAAATATTTACTCCTAATTAATCAAAAACAAAATACAGGACTGTGACATCCAGATGGCGTAGCAACACCCCAACCCTCGACACAACTGACCTGACAACAATAACGGGTTCAAATACAATCATTTTTATTCTTTATGGTACCTTTACTGGCCCTTCTAGAAATGCACAGCACACCACATCAGTAAGAATAAAAGTCTTTCTCCTTCTCTGTCCTACTCCTCTTCTTCCAAGCAAGTGTTGTCTTCTGCCTCCCGACTCCATCTCCCTGAAGTGAGGTGAAGTGACTCCTTTTATCTAGGACCCAGGAGTACTTCCGGTATTAGAGCACAGGAAGGTATGTCCGGGACATGCGAAAGCCCCAAAAACTAATTTTCACAAACTAAGGTTTACATATCTCTGCAGCACCCCATGGTGGCACCCACAGAACCAAACAGGGCCATCCTGGTGGACTACAGATCCCAGCATGCCCTGTGCTGTGCTGTGTGTCCGTATTCGTGACAAAGGCCAGGGTTGCTTCCATCTTTTGCCTCAGGTGGGCAAATAGTTCATATATTTTATCTCTCGCTGTTCTTCCAGCATAATGGTCTCCTGGCCAGGCAAGAGTCTCCAAAATGTTACTTTTTGGGCTGTCAGCATTGCCATTCTGTCATTGGCACCTTCTGCCTATGTCTTGGTTGAGGCAGGAAATGTCCTGTCTTTGTTCTGTTCTCAGTATTAGTATGGCTTCCCAGCGAGGTAAGAAACCTTGAAACATCCTGGCCGGGTTGTTAGCCCATGCTTGCCATGCTTTACAATAATATAAAAGCAACAGTATTGGTTTGGAACTCATATTTTGCAGGTGTTAGTGAATTATGGATAAATGACAGTGACTATACATATTTCAGGAAAAACAAACAATGTAGGGAAAGAGAAGGTGTGGCACTAATAGTAACATTTAGAGGTCAAAAGATCACCACAAAATAAAGAAACATCAGAATTGGTGAGAGTTAAGTTAGTAAGGAAGAGAACCAGAGCTTTTGTGACTGTTGTTTGCTACAGGCCATCAAATGCTGATATTTCAAATAAATGTATACTGTTTAATCACATAAGACATACGCAATAGACAACATATGCTGACATGGGATTTCAAAGAAGAAATTGTAATGCTGAAATGATGCTTTAGCCTAGTACCTTTTCCTTGTCCAGGTCACCTCAAGCCCACCCCACAATAATGACTATCAAAATCTCATTTTTCAAAACATAACAACAGATTAAAAGGAACAAAACCTGTAGATTTGGCCTATTCAAACTGCAGCCCAGAAGCAACCTCCGAATGACCCAGCCTGTGGTCCCACCAGAAACGCAGAGAAAATGTGACAAAAACACATTTTGCAAGCCTTTAAAAATTCCTACATAAATTACTACAGTAGTACAAACCATGAATGCAACCTCTGGGTAGTCTAGCTACGTTCAGCCCATAATGCAGCATGTTGTTGTGTGTCTAGAAGTGGTGGTGGTAGTCTATGATACAGTGATTTTTTTTTTTGTGACGTTACATTGTACCAGCACCTCGGCCGTGACAACTGGTCGTGGCATCGACTACATATTAAAAGCAAAGAATGAATTAGAAAGACTGCATTTAATGAAAACATGCAAAAAAGTTTGAAATTTTATTTAAAACTCAGTCAGATTAAGCAGAACTACATGACAATTCTTTTGTAGAATGCAGAGCTCATAATTAACCTGCTGTTAAAATTCTTCAATTTTGGAAATTCTGTGTTTGTAACTTTTTTTTTTTTTTGTTCTTTATTTCGCCTTATACAATTTCTTGCATTAGGAATTTGGTAGTTTTCGCATACCCCTTGGGGTCAGAGCACAGGGTCAGCCATTGTACAGCACCCCTGGAAACAATTACAGGTTAAGGGTCTTGCTCAAGAGAGCCCAGCAGAGTAGGATCTCTTTTGGCAGTGACGGGGATTCGAACCGGCAACCTTCGAGATACCAGCACAGATCCTTAGCCTCAGAGCCACCACTCCGCCCTTTAAAACTATCAAGCACAATATTATGCACCACAGTACATCTGCACAGGTGGCATAATACAAGTGCCACTACCTCACAATAAGGAGATCATGGATTTGCATCTTCCCTGCATGGAGTTTGCAAAGCACTTTGAGTAGTGAGTAAAGTGCTATGTAAATGTACAGAATTATTATTATACCTGACAATTTTTCAATTTCAAAGTTTAAACGTTATTTTTTTCACCAAATAAACAAAATATGTAGTGCTAGGACTCTCAGCTTTTACAAACCTTCACAGTACCTCAAACTTGAACCAAAAGCAACATATGTGTATAGCCACCTTTTTGTTTATAAAAAAGACACTGCTAATCACACATGTGGTGATTTAAAACAAATCTGCTCCCCCACAGTGTGCAGTAGACATTGTATTCAAGAGTAGAGAGCTGGGCGGGGCCCTCCTTACTCACACACCAACCTCCGTTCAATTCGCTCTACATCTCACCATGTGTTGGAGAGTACCTTGCCTCTGCTTAGTTAGCGATACCTGTTTGATCAGCAGACATTATCATCTAGAGATTGTTAAGGAGTAACGTTTGACGTTTTTGAGAGAGAGAGATCAGAGCTTTGTGTATTTTAGAGTGCAGCTGCTGATTGGCAGAGATATCACGGCCACGTGCTCTTCTCCCCGCACAGGGGACGCTCTCCCATCAGAGCTGAACACGATCAGATACAATGGCAACATTTGATGCTGGAGCATACCTACCTTCTGCTTGGCCAGAGATACCTTGCCAACTTTTTACATTTTTGGCTAAGAGATCACAGCTACATTCTCACCCCTGATAGCAAAACCAAAAATATTGTATATCAAGAGGCCCTTATATACGAAAGCTGTCAGTATAAATTCTTCTCAATACAAATTATTATATTTTTTTATTATTATTTTTTAAGTTTGTCCTATTTCACTACTATGTGGGTGGAGCCACGGGGGACAGATAGTTTAGGATAAACCTAGAAAATATTAAAAATAAAAATGATGCAACTATTGGTGTTAGGTGCCATTTCAGAAACATTCTCATCCAGGGCCAAAATATTCTTTTCTAAAACACTGCATGTAAAATGAAACATAAGAACTTGCAGAAATGAGTAAATAAATGCATTATTAAAACCAAAAAGCTAAAGAAATCGCTCTACAACAAAATGAAAAACTAGCCAAAAATTCCTTCATTCAGTAATACTGAAATATGCAGCAAATGACTGAACAAAAAGAAAACTAAAAACAAACAAACAAAAAAAAGAACACACGACATTTCAAAGGCGAATAGAGGCATTTAAAAAAGCTGAGGGTAAAAGGAATAGTAACATTTTTTCTAATACCAGTTAAAAAAATTTAAGAAGTGCTCAGACATTCATATGGAGAGATCATTAAATACGAGCAGCAGATAATGAATAAACCAAATAGTTCAACTTTACATTTATAATACAAAAAATAAATTAAGGCAGATGTAAAACCATCAGTAACAACAAGGTCTGAGATTCTAGATTTTTAACTAGAAGAGACTGTAAGGCTGATGGAATTTTATCAGTAGTGTTGAAAGAAATCAATGCCATTCTTTATGAACCATTACAAACTGTACTTGGGAAACTATTTCAGATGGCGAAATATTTGATTACTGGAAAGTTGAAAATGTGACTAAAATCAACAACAAGGGTGTCAAAATTGACCTCAGTTATTACAGACCAAATGTTTTAATTTCATCTTGAGCAAAATTATGGAAACTGTTATCAGAAAAAAAAATTACAATAATGCTAAAATAAGAGCCAATATATGTTTGTGAGGGGAAGGATTCTGTCAAAACTAATGTCAGACATTTTCAAACAGGTAATTGAGTCGTAGAAAAAAAGCAAAACATGACATACCATGATACCATGATCCACCTAAGTCTAAATCTGAAGAAAGAAGAATCTGGCATCACAAATGACTTTCAAAACTGAATTTCAGTTGGTTAATTGGTTGGGAACAAAGAGTATACACAACAAGAGAAAACTGGACATGTGGTGAATTCCTTCAAAAAAGTTTTCTGCTATATTGTAAAAACTGTTTGATGTTGAAGGTATTGATAAAGTTGACCCAGTTGAATCCTTTCAATTACCATATATAATAACACTGGCTGAAATTAAGTGAGAAGTACCTTTAATATGGAAGCTAGGAAGTAATTCTCTACAGAAAAACAACTTTGTGAAAATGTGGAACACTCTACAGTACTAACTGTACTTGAAGTGGAAATTTTGACAATGTTTAAAAAGTATCTACTGTACATTCTAAAAAACAAAGGTGTAAGAGTGGTTCTTCAGAGTGATGCTATAGGGGAACCATATTTTGTTCCCAAAAGACCCATCCACATGAAGATTCCAGAAAGAAACCTTTATTTATTTAGATACATAGCAAGCTCCATAGAGTAAATGACCATGAATAGAAGGTAACAGATTTGTTAAATACAGTACCAATGGGTTCCTGATTTTAAGAGGACTCTTCTTGCATATGCACTCTATACAGTAACCCAGGCTAAGTCCAGGTTTTCTTAATCTGTAAGTCTACCCTACATTAAAGATTTTGGGTTTTTTTTTCTTCATATTATGAAATTTTTCAAAGCACAAAGAACCAACTTCATATGCAAAGAATATGTCTCAAAATGAAATGGTGTTTTGTCAAGCAATAAAATGCCATTAAAGAACCATTATTTCTAAGAGTGTAGACAAGATAACTGGATAAGGCACCTATTAGCTAATCAAACAAGTATGATGAGATGAATTTGTGCATATTCTTATGTGAAGAAGGTGAATTTAGATTTGTTTATAAGGGTTGTCACAAACTCGAACAAGAGCCATAGCAAGGTTTGGGGCAGTTGCCCGTATATTGTGTATCCTGGCTGCAAAATTGAAAAAACAAGTGATAGCACTGGTGTGGACAGATCAGAGTCCAAAATAGAACTGCCCTCCTGCAGAGGGGAGTGAGGTTTTATAGGGAGTCTTGGGGAAGTGACGTCATCCTTGGGGCCGGGACAGAAAGTGACGTTGTCCTTGGGGCCGGGACAGAAAGTGACGTTGTCCTTGGGACCGGGACAGGAAGTGACATGTTCAGAGTCGAGGTGCCGGAATCTGGTGGGATTTCCCGGGAAAAGGTCTGCAGGGAACTCAGAAAGAAAGTTAGTGCACCCCGCCACCCCCTGGTCGGGTGAGTCAGTACTATTTTCTAAGCCCTTTAGTTGCCTCCTACTTGCACGTGTGTGACAGGGTCTAAAGCAAATAAAACTCTGTGGAGGTCAGCTGGGGGCTGTGCCCAGCTGGGACGGCTGGAAGGACCGGGAGAGGGACTATGCCTCCTCTGGACCAGGAGAGGGCAGCTGCCCTAGTTTGTATGGGGGCCACAGGAACTGAGCATGGAAGCTCAACCCTGTAAGGGCCTGTGGCCACTGCCAGGGGGCGCTCGAAGGACTGAGGAGCCCTGGACGTCAGCACTTCTGCCACACCCAGAAGTGCTGCCAAAAGGATTACCAGGGACACCCGGAGTGCTTCCAGTTGCTCATGCGGCACTTCCGCCACACCAGGAAGTGTTGCAGGAAGATTGTCAGAGGGCACCTGGAGCACATCTGGGTGGGTATAAAAGAGGCCACCTTCCTCCAGTCATTAGCCGGAGTTGGGAGGAAGAGGACAAAGCTCGGGAAGGAGGACCATTGGAAGGCCCGGACTTGAAGGGTGTTTGGTGCAGGGGCACTGTATGCTGTGCAGGACTTTATTGGGAACTGTAAATAGTGCAAAAAAAAGCCATGTGTGTTGGACTTATCAGTGTCTGCCTGTCTGTGTCCAGGCTGGTTTCCACAACTCTTTATTTACTACATCTCATTTTCATGTTAATTTATGATAAAAATTAGACTTGATGTGCTATATGTACAAAAGAAAAAAAAACTGCATGACATTTTCTTCAATTTCCATCCTTGAAAAATAAACAGAAATTAAGAAATACACTTATGCTAGGCATATAGTGTATGATTTTTAGAAATTGTGGTCAAATATTGAAAAAGGAGTAAATGGACATGTGGACAATGTGGTAATGTAATTTAACATTGTGTGTTTATTTGGGTTTTTCCAGAAAGATGCTTTTATCATTGGCCTTTAGTTATATGTCTGTTTCTATTTGATATTTTGATTTTTGAAATCAAAACTGTGAAAATGAGCATGTCAATGGTAATACCTAATGTACAATATACTGTGATCGATGCACAATTAAATTTGATATCAACATTAGAAAAATAGGTTGTGAGACTGCTCACACTCTAAGAGAGCCAACTGAAATTTCCAACATGACAGAAATTCTTTCTATCATATAATAGTTGTGACCCGCTGGGCTGTTTAAAGCTGAACCTCCCTGGCTCTAACATTGGATATCTCTGGGCCCATGGTTCTTGAAGTCATGAGCTAAAACAGTCAATGCTGTCCTAGAATAATCTCTTTCTCTCTCTCTCTCTCTCCTTTTAGTCCTGATTGGCAATCATTGAAATGAATATTGTTCCTTGTTTAAACTTTGTTAGTTCAACGCTCCCTCTTCCCCCAACTTCACCCTTTTGGTATTGGGTCAGATCAGCCAGTAGAACTATTTTATGGACTACACTTTGATTCAAGCTAGATGGAATCGAGGTGTTTCTCTTCCCGATTTTGAACTGTTCCATTAAGCATATGTCCTACGTCCGATCTCCCTCTGGTTTCCTCTCCATCCTGGCTACTTATAGAACCAAACCTTGTCTCCCCTCGCTTTCTGCAGAAGTTACCATTTGCAGGTTTAAAACAGAAAAAGGGAGTAGATGAATTTAATCCTTTTAAAAAAAATTTTTTGCGTATTTGCCACAAGATAGAAATACACCTTGGCTCCATTCTGCATTTACACTCCCTTACACCACTGTTTCGCAATAGCTCTCTAAACATTGGTGGGCAACCCATCTCCTGTCCAACTGACTGCACGTGGTATCAGGTAACATGTGTAAATACAATCCAAGATGAGACAAAAAGTCAGCTCCAAAAGATAAATGCTGCAATCTGGAGAGCCAATGGAACTGTTATCCCTAAATGTTTGAGAAAAAAAATGCACAAGTTACTACATTAGATGACATGATGCATTTGTTGATGCTCTTATTTAAACTTTGCAAGCACTGATGAATTTGTCTGGAGCAATGCACTTGGTGCAGACAAGATGGGTTTAACATGTATTAAACACTTTTCAGTTTTTTTCAGCTGCCCAAAATTGACTATGCTTACAGTATCATCACCCAGAAAACACTTGAGCTATTATAGTGCTTGCTAAACAGTCTTCTTTAAGTTTCAAGGAGCTTTCCTCCTTTCACTTTGCGTCTGCTGATGATCTTCATTTGCATAAATTGGAACACCCAATTTTTCAAAGCAATCCCTGAGCATTATTAATGACAAATATCAACAAATAAAAAACAAAGTAGGCCGATTTTTCAGCCTATGCAGACCAAAAACCTGCCTCTTGAGTTTTGGTCCAGGCCAGTATTGCAGTTCAGGTCTGGCTTTGTTTGTATTTGGGGCCTCCATCCATTTTGTGCATTTTGAACAGGAAGAAATTCAAATGGTATTATATTTTTCTTCCTTCCTTCCTTTTTGGTAATCACTTAGCTGAAACCACATTTTAAACTACCCAAAATGTCTCCCACAGAAACACACAAATGCTCTTCTCAAATAACACCTCTTGATACCTCCTCAATTGCAGAACAACATAACCTTATTTCAATTAACAGTATTATTTTGCAATATTTGATCTTGTTGCTTATGATTAATACAATTTATCAATCCCCTCTCACTGATAAGGCACACTACTTACTTCACTTTTCCAATTTCCTTATGAACTGCTTTGATCATTTTAACCAGGTGTAGATTTTTATTTGAACTGTTCAAGAAAGAAATCATTACCTTTATAACAGGCTAACAGACAGACTCAATTGTAGTCCTTTAACTAGACTATTACCAATTTCTGAACTTGATTCTTCACAGCTCTTTTTAGTTTAGGACTTCTCAATTCTTCCCATCTGAATTACTCACCATGTCTATGCTTCAGTCACAATACAGCTGGTATGATTCCCCCCACTTTAGCTTCCCAAAACCCAAATGCATCCTTTTTTTTTGTTTTTACTGTATGTAATGTTTAAGCCACGGTCTGAATCCTAACTCAGGTGTGCTTTCTTTTATTTTGAAATTTTTGTAGTTCTTCAGTACTAGGGTGTTGTACCGTGTTAGCCATTATGAATGTAGAGAAAAGCCAAGCAAAATGACACCTTTTATTGGCTAACTAGAAAGATTACAATATGCAAGCTTTCGAGGCAACTCAGGCCCCTTCTTCAGGCAAGATTACCTTGCCTGAAGAAGGGGCCTGAGTTGCCTCGAAAGCTTGCATATTGTAATCTTTCTAGTTAGCCAATAAAAGGTGTCATTTTGCTTGGCTTTTCTCTGTAGTTCTTCAAATATTTTTCATTTTATGATACTGCTGCTTTTTGATTAGTATTTTTTCATTTTACGTAATTTTATGATTTTTCCTAACATTGCATTATTAATTATACTTGGTTTAAGTAGTGCATATATATGCAGTATGTTTTATTGTTATATCCCTTGTATTATGTGGGTGTAACTCCAAAAGGCAGGTCCACCATGAAGTCACTCTCGAAGGACCACACTCATGCAATTTAATCTGAAACAGACATATATGGACCATGCTAATAAACTTCCTACATATACAATGAACAGATTTAGGCCTACGTGTAAGGTGACACAATGTTGAGAAGAGAGGCAAAAAGCACAATCTTTGAAAAGTGTCAGATAGAAGTGCTTGTCTCTAAAGTAGAGGCAAGCAAAAAGCCTTTATTTGGTGGCTTAAGTGTGGGTGTTACCAACAAGTGCAAATATGTTCAATGGCAACATGTTACTGCTGCCATGAATGTCATGAGCTCTACCAGCTGCACCATGCCTAAAATAAAAAAAAAATTAGAAAGGTCTGATCTCAGGTGAAGAAGCAGTTTGCTTGTTACCAGTAGAGTGTGACATCAACAGGAAGAGGGAAAAGCTCATCTGTGCTCTCTGATTTTGATCTGTGAGTGGCATAAGTAATTGGAGATGTCTTATTATGTACTTACATCTGTTAGTCTGATCTTAGTATCACAGATGACTTGTATGTTAGAATATAAAGTGGGTTTAGAAGATGGATAGATGGACTGATGGATGCAATGATGGATGGTATGCAAGTAATTACGGTTAACAAAAGTAGCTTCATTCTCACTATGTGCACTTATTGCAATATGAGTGTACTCAATTGCCTTGATTATGTTAGGAAAACCAGACACTATTGTAAATTGCATTTTATGTTGGTCTATACCATATGGAAACTGAATGCAGTGCCTCTTCAGTCGGTTAATGGCTTACAGCACAGCAGGCATGATAGAGTTGAAGCTTGGCTGAGATACTCCTGACCTGTTGTCCAGTTCCCTGTGGTAGGTGCCTGTTGCCAGAGAGACAACCATTGTTAAACCTGAATAGGAACAGGTATAGCCCAAATTTGGGCAGTGTTTTTAATGTTGACTTCAGCAAATAATTACAAGAGAATGGCTCTTGGAAGATTAAATTCGCTTATATGCCAGTCATCATCATGGACAAAAAAATCTTGCCAGTCCTTAAAAGCTTGTTCGCTTCATACTGTATATGATGATTTGCATAGTCTTCAAGAAGCTCCAAAAAAGCTATGTTGTGTCAAACCAGTAGGCTATGAATAAGTTGTAGGGTAGGATATTTATAGCTTTCTGTACGCTGGGAGTGAATCACACCTGTGTTTTTACTTAGAACATCTATTGACAACAAGGGATTTCATTGGTTTCTAATCCTGAGAAGAGACAACAAGTAGTTGATACAAACTGAAGAAAAAACATAAAAGTTTTTCAGTGCTAATATGCAACCATACCCTCTTAAAAGGGATTGAAAATATAGTCTATACATTATATTCATCAATTTTGAAGTGTAATATGCTTGTCACTGCAGCATACATTACAATAATTGCTTGGTGATATGAATTATTATACACGTTAGTTATCATTTAGTTGGTTTCTCCGCATTTCCCGACCTTATAAAGAGAGTTATCGTTCCCACTTTCCTGAAATGTTGCGTATGCATCAATAAGAGTTGCAGTAAATATATGTAAGTTCTCCCATCATGTTTTCTTTTATTACTCCTGACTTTTGCATGGAATATTATGCACACGCATTTTGTGCCTCTTTTTGTATGTATGCAAGTTTTACAAATGTGACCCCTGGTCTGGCTTTTGTTAATTTTGAGGTCTGCTGGCACTTTTAGCTATTTTGGTGTTTCTGAATCAAAACAGTTTATAGTTCACATTCCACTGGTAGGTATATTATTTCCACCTATTGCACTTGAGTGTGAAGTAGTTATGGAAATTCAGAAACTAACACCCCACATCTGTTTTAAAAAAAAATAATTTAATTACCTTATTTGAACTCTCCTTTACTCTTAAGATATTTCTTTCTCTCTATTTATCGCCCCCACCACAGCCATATATCCAATAAGTCTATAGCTCTTATTATCAATGTAAAACCTTCCTCATGAAACACCTGTCCTTCATTTTTGTCTGAACCCCAGGGATAGACCTCACCCTACTCAGTCTGAGCCCAAACCTAACAGGCAGACTTCAAGGTCTATAAAGGCTGAAAATGGGGCTAAAGTTCTTAAATAATTAAACTCTCACAGTATTCTCAAAAAAGGATGAAGAAAAATCAAGAAACCTCTGAACAAAACATGAAACAAAACAAAATACTTACATTAAAACATTTATTCAAAAAACAATAAAAAATATAGGAAAAAACAAAGCAAGAACAAACAGATGCAAAAATAAAATCAAACAAATCCAATAAACACCAACAAGAAGCAGTAGCATAAAGAGAATGCAGGGGCCAAAAGCCAGAGAATCTAAAAAAGGAAGCACAAAAATCAAAACCAGGAGTTAAAATATAAAAATCACAATGCCAAAACTGTTGAGCCTTCCTCAGCTTTGGATTAAATTCTGCTGGTGCCAGTACCCAAGCCAGAAAAATAGGTGGCCCTGCTTCTTTACAGAAGCTGCAGGGCAGAAAGCAAAAAACAGTAATACAATGTTGTCATAAAACACAATAAAATTGATAAACACCATATAAATAAAAAAACATAACATTATGTTATGACAAAGATAAACCACAACCAAAAACAGAATTAATAACATAATATGACAAAGTATATTAATAAAAAGATTAAATAAACAAATTCAAGGCAACAACCCAGATTGTACCACAAAAAATACACTCAGTTTTACACTTTTCAAAAAGTATTTAGGACAAATCATTATAACATGTTGTAGTATTTCTGGTAACTTGCAAAACACACACATTCCATTATCATTTTCCCATAACAGCTAAAGTTGACTTTAATGTAGTATGCACAAGCATGAACCTACCCAACCATACTTCCTCTCTTTTGTTTCTACACACTGGATGCTTCTTTTGCATTGAGTTCCATATTCCATAATACCATCTACCACTTTATGTTTTTACATCTTCCACTGAAATACGCTATAGAAAACCTGAGATAATCTCATTATTTTCCCTAAGAACCACACAAGTAATTTTACCTTCATCAGGAGTTTTTATCTGTAAAATGTTATTTTGTTGTAGGAATTTACTCACAGTTACACCTATGTAGGAACTACCATAATCTTCTTATATAATACATTACCGTGGCTGTCCATTTGTCTGTCCAGGATTTTAAATCACCTTTAGCTCACAAACCATTTGACCTATTGACCTGAAATTTGGTACACATATACTACGTGACTGCTACTGTTCGCTTTCGCAGTGATGATTTTTATTACTCTTTTTATTTTTATTTTATTTTATTGTAGAATCAACTCTCAGCAGCGGCCAGCAGGGTGGCAGTCTGGCACATGTGTACGGATGCCGTTCTCATCCATACCACCTTTGCCGTCACTTCCCCTACCACTTCATATCTTAAATCATTCTTGATGCAGATTGAAGACTTAAGTGCCAGCTTAAGTGAAAAAATAAGAAAAACATACTAAGTAATTGCAACACAAAAACTGACTTAATCAGTTTTAACATGAAAAGATGTCGATGAAAGAAGAGAAGAAGTGGGCCGCTAGGGTGGAGAAAAGAAGAGCTTCTCATGAAGCAGCAAACACATCAACCTCTGACCAAATGAATGCTAAACATACAAAGAAAGAGGAGGAAAACCATAAGTCAAGTGTATTCACTGCACGTTACCTTTATAAACATTAACATCATTTCCTCCTATCAACATATTACCTTGAGCCATAGTAAAAAATATTAAGGAAAGACAATTTCATTGTGCCAATAAAATATGGTCTGATAAATCATTTTTCTTTTATTGTAGTTAAACTTATAGAGTTGCTGAAAGGCTGTGTTAGCATGAGCATGAGCTCAAGCGCGTGCAGAAGGAACTCCGAGTCCAGCTCAGGGCGGCAAAGGAGCAGTACAGGAGAAAGCTGGAGCAGAAGTTGCAGAATAACAGCATGAAGAAAGTGTGGGATGGGATGAAGATCATCACTGGCTGCAGCTCGAAGCGGGGTACCACCATCGAGAGAGACGTGAAGAGAGCAAACCAAATGAACAACTTCTTTAACAGGTTTGACCACCATAACCCACTCTCACACTCACCTCGGAGTATTGCACCCTCCACACATCCTTCTGCTGATACCAGCATAGGAAAGACATCCCCACCCATAATTACAACAGCGCAAGTGAGCAGAGAGCTGAGGAGACTCTGTGCCAGCAAAGCAGCGGGTCCAGATGGAGTATCGCCACAACTGCTGAAGGTCTGTGCATCGGAGCTGGGGGGTCCTCTACAGCGCATCTTCAACCTGAGCCTGGAACAGGGGAGAGTCCCGAGGCTTTGGAAAACATCTTGTATCACCCCAGTCCCAAAGGTATCACGTCCTAGTGAGCTGAATGACTTTCGGCCTGTTGCTCTGACATCACATGTGATGAAGACCATGGAGAGGCTGCTGCTTCACCACCTTAGGCCACAGGTTCAACACGCCCTTGACCCTCTGCAGTTTGCATACCAGGAGAAGGTGGGAGCAGAGGATGCCATCATCTATATGCTACACCGATCCCTCTCTCACTTGGACAGAGGCAGTGGTGCTGTAAGAATTATGTTTCTAGACTTCTCTAGCGCCTTCAACACAATCCAACCTCTGCTCCTTAGGGACAAGCTGACAGAGATGGGATTAGATTCATACCTAGTGGCATGGATCGTGGACTATCTTCAAGACAGACCTCAGTATGTGCGTCTTAGGAACTGCACGTCTGACATTGTGGTCAGCAACACAGGAGCGCCACAGGGGACTGTACTTTCTCCGGTCCTGTTCAGCCTATATACATCGGACTTCCAATATAACTCGGAGTCCTGCCATGTGCAAAAGTTCGCTGATGACACTGCTATTGCGGGCTGCATCAGGAATGGGCTGGAGGAGGAGTATAGGGACCTAATCAATGACTTTGTTAAATGGTGCGACTCAAACCACCTACACCTGAACACCAGCAAAACCAAAGAGCTGGTGGTGGATTTTAGGAGGCCCAGACCCCTCATAGACCCAGTGATCATCAAAGGTGACTGTGTGCAGATGGTGCAGGCCTATAAATATCTGGGAGTGCAGCTGGATGATAAATTAGACTGGACTGCCAATACTGATGCGCTGTGTAAGAAAGGACAGAGCCGGTTATACTACCTTAGAAGGCTGGCGTCCTTCAACATCTGCAATAAGATGCTGCAGATGTTCTATCAGACAGTTGTGGCAAGCGCCCTCTTCTACGCAGTGGTGTGCTGGGGAGGCAGCATTAAGAGGAAAGACGCCTCACGTCTGGACAAACTGGTGAGGAAGGCAAGCTCTATTGTTGGCATGGAGCTGGACAGTTTAACATCTGTGGCAGAGCGAAGGGTGCTCAGCAGGCTCCTATCAATTATGGAGAATCCACTGCATCCACTTAATAGTATCATCTCCAGACAGAAGAGCAGCTTCAGCGACAGACTGCTGTCACTGTCCTGCTCCACAGACAGATTGAGGAGATCGTTCCTCCCCCAATTTATGTGACTCTTTAATTCCATCCGGGGGGGTAAACGTTAACATTTAACATTATACATAGCTATTGTCTGTTTTTCACCTGCATTATTATCATTCTTTAATTTAATATTATTTATTGTATCAGTATGCTGCTGCTGAAGAATGTGAATTTCCCATTGGGATTAATAAAGTATCTATCTATCTATCTATCTATCTATCTATCTATCTATCTATCTATCTATCTATCTATCTATCTATCTATCTATCTATCTATCTATCTATCTATCTATCTATCTATCTATCTAGTGTACAGCTGCATAAGGAAAAATGGGTAAACATTTCTGACAAGCTAAAAAGAGTAGAAAAAAATGTTAGAGACACAGTGGCTCGATGTTTTGGCTGCTTAGGCTTCACATCGGCCCTAAAATTCCTTCTCTAACTGCTTTTTCTAAGTGAACTTGGGGTTTTGTTTCAGTAACTTTCTGGTGGTTTATGAAATACCTAGGATATTTAGACTCTTCCAGTTGCATTACTAAATTGCGCTAACATATTGAGAAGTACTTTTAAACAAAATGATATGACTAAATGAGTTGTGCATGTTTACATATTTTTGGATTTTTTACACCAGACGAACTTTGTAAATTTAAGGAAACAAATTGAAGTATCTAAATTCCTTTTCACTCCCTCTTGTGTACTGACCTTCGTAGACCAGAATATTGAACAAAAATATATCAGCTTTTACATAAAATCTAATAAACCATTGAAATGTAATGTCATCTTTTGTAGCCTGTGGAATTTGTTTATTCATTCTACACAGAAAGAAAAATAACAAGATTCTTGTAGTGGTGCACAGCTTCACATATTTGACGCCAAGGTTGTATTATACTTTATTTTGCAGAAAATTAACTGCTGCATGGTTTTCTATATTGTCACTTTCAAAGTTAGTTGAATTTAGAATTGCTCATACTTAGACAATTTTGAGAGGACGTTCTTGAACACTGTGGATGAAAAACATTACAAAGGAAGAAACTGAGCAATACTCTAAAAAGTCTAAATTTGCAATAACTCCAGGATCAGAGAGATCCAAAGAGCCTGCCAATGTACATTGTGCAAGGGCAAACCACCACAGTCCTAGAGAAAGATTATAATCTTGATCATTAAAAGCAATACAAAGATCCAAGATTTCAAACAAGAGCATTACATACTTCTGGGGTCTAATTCCAAATGACCACAATTGAAAATACAAACTATACTAGCCTGATATTGACAATAAAGGAAAATTGGAGTTGCTGTTCTATTGTGCTGCTCCCTGATGTGCACAATGGACAATGCTCAAATAAATATTCTACACAGACTTACTACTTTTCAGACACTGACACTTCCTTCACCAAAATCAATACTTAGACAAACTGAAGTGCAAACATCTAAGTTTATTGAGCAAGAAATGTCAAAAATACCTTTTATCAAAAGCAAAATGAGCGAGGTCCTTCTAGGCTTTCCTCTTCCTGCAGTTTAGTAATGGAAAAACTGTATATGGAAAACATAAGGATGGATGTTTCCTGATTGACACCCAGCGTACATACAGGTTTATAAGTTTTCAAATCATAAATCTAGTGAGTTTAAAAACTAGCTATATTTAAATTTTCAACATATGTTCTGAACATTTGATAATAGCAACTTTAAGTGCTTTGAACAAATGAGTTTTGAATTTCTACTACCAAAATATATTTCTTATAAAGTAGTATTTTATTTATAAACAGCCTAACTTGAAAACAATACAAAAATCTCCCTTGTGTAAATTAGAAGGCAAAATGCAGATAAAGATTTTGGGCACCAGTCAGCGACTGCCGTATAATCTGTGAAAAAATAAAGCAAAAAATATCAACAACAAACAAGCAGTGGGAAGATGTCATTGCAGATACAACTCCGACAAGCAGACTGGGGGATAGAGATTGTGATAGCCTTTATATGGCTTCCAGACCAGGGCTAATGATGTGTTCCATTTGAAGTGGGAAGTTGGAATTTCTGAGTTCCTAATCAGAAATCTTCAATTGGAACACCCCCTCAAGTCAGATTTCAAACTCAGAAACTCTGGGCTTGTCTGTCAAGTCCGAGTTTGTCTGACTTCAGATTATGATGTCAATCCAAAATGGTGAAGCACACAGTAAACTTTAGTGAAAGGTATAGAATTATACTGTTTATTTGTGTCTCAAAAAATCAGTCATACATACAGTACTGTCCAACTTATATCTGTAGACATGTTGCTATGGTGTTACGATACACAAAATAACATTGTTATCAACTGCTATTTATTTCAGTGGAGTAAATACAACAAAGGTATTCCTGTACACGTCCGTATTGGTTTTCTTAATGTTTTGTGAAACGCAGGCAACATGGTGTGACATCATTCCCAGCTCCAACAGCTGACTTCTAAGGTGAATGGAATACAGCATAAGAGTGGCAGGGAAATTAATGGATCCTTGACTTTTGGAGCTTCTCGTGTGCAGATAAAAAAGAAGAAAACGTGAAAGACAATGTCCCCTTTTGACTTAGGGTGGAACTGCAATCAATACACCAGCCTTAAGAATGCCCCCTACTCATATGTGTGTGACATTTGATTTAACAAACAGAAAAGAAGACAATAGTCATATAATTTATTTTTCAATAACTAAATAACAAAACATAATAACAAGTAATAAGCACATCTGCTTGTTCCTTAGCAGATGGTAATTTCTTCAAGAGAATAAAATGAACATGTTTAGAGAAGTGATCTACCTGTACTAGTACATGAAGAGTAGAACAACTATGTGAAAGTCCATGTTTATCGCCTAACAACAAAGGGTAACACTAGGAAAAGGCTGCAACAATCCAATAAGCAACCCTGGACTAGACTTTGCCTGACAAAATTCTTACTTTTCTACATAGATTCTTTATACATATTTTCCCAGACAAAGCTCTTGAGAATTGCTAACATTTGGGCAGCACCAGGGTGAACAAAATGGAACTTTGAGCCCATTTTGAAACTTTAACTATGAGACTGGGAGAAATATAACATTTTCCTGCAGGTACTTTCATAGTACTGGTGGTGTTATACTGTATGGATAGTGACACCAATAAATTTTTCTTGGGGGTTTTGTGTTTAACAAGGGTTTAAACTGGAAATGTCGGCTTTGATCACGAAATAAACGGCGAGAATAAAGTGGAAATGTCGACTTTAATCTCGACATGTATTTTTTTTTTTCATCGCTGTGTCCGTATTTGTTTTCTTCTTCGTTTCTCTAATACGCTTCCGTAATAGCGAGACCTTAATTTTGCGAAAGATTTCGGTGCTTTCGCCTCAGTCTCGTCAGTACTGTGAACTAGTGATGGGCCGCTCGATACTCAGGTTTCGACACTGTGTCGAGCTTTCGAAGCACTGGAGATCGAAGCGCCGCTTCGAGGCTTGCTTCAAATGCGCCCGTCACGTGATTTTGAGTCACGCTTGCGTAATGACGTCATTGATATCTGCGCAGTCAGCAGTCGATTTGGTAATTCACTAGTCTGTTAAAGCGCTTTGGCTCAAAGCGTAAAAGCAGTTGTTCTTGCTACAACGATAAGGTTCGCTAACCCGAGATCAAATCCTAATTTAGGCTCGCATATGTTGAAATAAGGATTTTGTATAAAACAGTTAAGTAGTACTTGTCTGAAAGTTAACAAATATATTTTGGAGACATTATGAACGATTTACATGGGGCACCTTTTTCCTTGGTGTGGAATCGTGTCCACCTAGAATCTGTAACAAATTAATGAGCATATTTTGCGTAAGGTAGCACGTATTATAACAATCCAGAATCTACTCTACGCTATGTCGATCATATCAGAGAGGCTAAGAAACGCTTCACTAAAGCCGACGTGGTCATTACACCAGTATATGCGCAAGACACTATCATTAAACGTTTTTACTATTCAGTGATTCCCAGATCTGTAGCTGATTTGTATTACTGATTTCCAAAAAGCAATGTGTGTAAAAGCGTGTGCTGCATAACTAATCACAACTGTCTTCTGCAATTTTAGGAAAGTTTCGGGAGTTCTGCGTTAATGAGACAAAAACGTTGTAAAGAAACTTTGCGAATTCATCCAGAGGTGAACATAAAGATCATTCAAGTACTGACAAGAAGGAGCAGCTGGATAAGCACATCTGGAGCCAAACTTTCAAAAAAGCACCTGACTTTGTCAGTAACATCCTTTCCTTCTGAATGCATCTTATCAAAGGCTGCGCCGGGGGGTAAATAAGTAATCTTCCGAACTGCAGCACAACGGAGTAAGTCATTGATGTAAATAAAAATATTGAAAGACTAAGCTTTTGTCGTTTCTGTATTCTTAAACCATCTTCCAGTCCCACAATCCCCCGCAGTCACTGTCACATTTAACGTTCCCTGCTCCTCACCTGTCGTGTCACCCAAAGCATCAACACTCAGTTTCATTCAAGGCTTTACCGTCCTTCCTTTCATAGACATAAAATAAGACACACATTCCCTCTACATACGTGTCCAATAATAATAGTAAACTGGCAGGAACGAGAAAAAGCACAAGATGGGAATATTCATGACAAGAGCCTCGGCATCAGGGTGAGGATGTGCCTTGTCACCCATTACGTAAGCTCGTCTGCCACCCTTCAGTTGCACTGGCACACCTTACACTCTGGGGCAATTGCAATGGAGAATACCGACAATGTACACCTTCAGAAGTGGAATAAATCGACTGTAAAAGTAGAACATTTCAGATAAACTATGAATTTTCTTAATCATAAACAATGCAACATAACTATTATATGTGTTGTTACTTTTTATTTATTCTCACCAAACGTTACATATCTACATGGGAAATGAACGTGGGTAATATGTTTATAATCATTCTCACTAAAATACACTGTCAAAATATATTAATGAGCAAACTGAGACACATTGGCCTTTAGGAAATATAAAAAAGCGTATGCGCTGTCATTTAGGACAGAATGCATTGTTAACATCATGCACTCTCTACTGATGCGATGTCACAAAAAAAAAGAAACAGCACAGTCCGTGCAAACTCATCGCCTCCTTGGTTTTTGACCTTATGATTGTCAACATCAAATCAATAAAGTCATTTTAAGAAGATGACAAGTCTGCTATAGTCAGTTCAATTAACGCTCCTTTTAAAAAAATTGCTTATACCGAATATAAATCAGAATCTCAATGATGCGGGACTCGCGAGTAGTAACGAATAATATATGACACTGAGAAATTGTAATCCCTAATAACGGGAACAAGTAAAAACTACGACTTCCTAAAATGGACACTGTAAATGTAGGCATTTCAATAAATAATTTAGGAGACTTGTGTGTGCATTTCAATATCAATTTAAGAACTACGTAGGCTACCTGTTGTACTATAAACGCTACCTCAAGCAGCACTTAACAGTAAATAGTCTAACAGGACAATGACTGACTGAAACGAAGATGCTGCGCCGCTACAGTAAAGGTTCACACTGTCATTCTGCATGTTTAGAAGGCGCTGATTGGCTGAAACTGTTTATAGCGAATTGTCTTAAATTGGTAGTGCCGTATAGCGATCAGAAACGAAAAGACACATTTAGGCATGCTGCACAGTAGTTTGTTTTTCTACAATACAAATTCAGTACGACACCAGGGTCTCCAAACACACAAATATGAAGCTTATTACGTTTTACAGTGAAACTCTTTACATACACAATATAATTAGGGACGTGTGCCCCCTGCCCGTCTATGGCGGCCCAATCTTCCCTCGACAGCTCGATTCGCTCGCTATCCGTCCAAGCTGAAAATATTGTTAAATGGAGGAATTGAAAAAAGCCTTTATCAAGTGGAGGATCGACGACGCGAACCGCTGGTGTTTTTACCGAGAGACAGTTGCGATACCATTGAGCCACCTAATCAGGATAATCAACGAGCTTCGCACAACTGAACTACTACTACTGTTCTTACTGCGGCGGATGTGGAAATATGTTGCTTGACATATGCACGTTAAATTGGTTTAATTGACACGAGAGTATCATTGTTGTATTCTCCTAATGAAGACAAAAAAATTATATTTATAGATGTATACTATATGACGTACGGTTTTGAACAAAATTAAGTGTTCCATAAAAAGGTTGCACGATTTACCTAATCTTTTTATATATATAAAGTTGATATATGACAATATATCTTTGACACTATGTATCAGACAAAGGAAATCACAGCAATCCACAAGAACAATAATTACTTCTCAGCAACTACCTGAATTGTAGTTTAACTATATTAAGTGAAGTGTGTAATGTCAATACGAATTACAAAATATAACTAGAGAGTTAAGTGTCAGATAGACTCTCAGAATATAGAGGTCAATGCCTTTGAGTGTGCTGAGGCTTCACAAAGATTCAGTAACCAGTGACCATGTCTGCTCCAGACTTCGAAGCCCTATCATGATCCAATCTCAGTACTACGCATGTCTGAAGCTTCAGAGCTCCGTCATGAGCTCAGTACTACGCATGTCTGAGGCTTCAGAGCTCCGTCATGAGCTCAGTACTACGCATGTCTGAAGCTTCAGAGCTCCGTCATGAGCTCAGTACTACGCATGTCTGAGGCTTCAAATCCCCGTTTGAAGCCCGTCATGACGCAATCTCAGTAGTACTACGCATGTCTGAGGCTTCAAATCTGCTCGACGCTTCGAAGCCTCAGTTACCCCAGTGCGCATGTCTGAGGCTTCAAATCTGCTCGACGCTTCGAAGCCTCAGTTACCCCAGTGCGCATGTCTGAGGCTTCAAATCTGCTCGACGCTTCGAAGCCTCAGTTACCCCAGTGCGCATGTCTGAGCTTCAAATCTGCTCGACGCTTCGAAGCCTCAGTTACCCCAGTGCGCATGTCTGAGGCTTCAAATCTGCTCGACGCTTCGAAGCCTCAGTTACCCCAGTGCGCATGTCTGAGGCTTCAAATCTGCTCGACGCTTCGAAGCCTCAGTTACCCCAGTGCGCATGTCTGAGGCTTCAAATCTGCTCGACGCTTCGAAGCCTCAGTTACCCCAGTGCGCATGTCTGAGGCTTCAAATCTGCTCGACGCTTCGAATCCTCAGTTACCCCAGTGCGCATGTCTGAGGCTTCAAATCTGCTCGACGCTTCGAAGCCTCAGTTACCCCAGTGCGCATGTCTGAGGTTTCAAATCTGCTCGACGCTTCGAAGCCTCAGTTAACCTAGTGCGCATGGCAGAGGCTTCGGAGTCGCGTCACGATCTCAGTACTCAGCATGTCTGAGGCTTCAGCACCCCATCAGGATGCAATCTCAGTACTACGCATGTCTGCTCAGTGTATCGAACCGCAATGCATGGGGGCGGGACATTTCCACTCCTCATGTCAGCTTACTGCTTCGACCCGAGAGTTAGGAAGTTATATTAATTACATTACACTGCATATTCCACCACCAGGTTACAAAATTTCAACAGAGTTGTGATTGGTGAAACAAATCTTTCTGGATCATCAACACAACTGAAATTATTGTGCAGTAGATTACTTAGTGTCAAAATATAAAATGACAAATTTTGCATATTAAAATGCTGACTATTAGAATGCATAAGAACAGCTGTACTAATATGGTTCAAAACACTTCCTTCACCATAATACTCTGGCTGTTCTCATAAATATTCCAGTCTCTGTGTTGCACTGCCTCACTTCTATAGTGAACAGTGTTATGCGTGTATTCACCCCCCCCCCCCCCCCCCACCCCACACACACTCCTCCTCCTTCCGAACGCGCAGAGCGACAAGCAGGCATTTTGGCAGAAGCAGCACAAAGTCCATTTCTGCTCAGCGTGAGTTCAGCTGCCCCCCTTAACAAAGCGAGTGCAGACACATTGACGTCTGATCGCTGCGTGCAGTGTGCAGTGTTGGTCTGAGGTGTTTAAGAATGTAGAAAGTGTTTAAGAGCATAGGAAGTGTTTATAAGAGTGTGGGAAAGGTTAACAAGAGAGTGAGAAGGGTTTATAAGAGTGTGGGAAGGGTTTATAAAGCCTTAAAATATGTATAAATAATAAAATAAATATAGGTCGCTACTTCACGGATTTTCACCTATCGCGGGGGGCTCTGGAACGTAACCCCCGCAATAGGTGAGGGATTACTGTATATTTGCAGCTGGAGATCCACAAAGGGAGAAAAATGTATCATGTATCATAAAGTAGTTTTTATTCCTGAGCTTTCAACCCCTGCCAGGGGTCTTCATCAGAGGATAATGCTTAGACTTGCAAGAATCAAACGCAATATATAGCAAAACATTATGTGGATGGGGGGTGGCTAAATCAGTGTGATTGGGGGGGGGGGGGGGGGGGTATTGGGTATACAGTTTATTTATTATGAACATGTTCTCCTTAAGTTTACATATGCTGGATTTACGTCCAAGTGTCTGTTGATGGCGTTCTCATTTGATAGCCAAGATTCGGCCAGCTCTCTGCCACTTTTAGTACTAGCCTTAAATTTGACTTGTCCCAGTTAAATGAATGTCCTGTTGATTTAGTATGCGTGTAGATCAATGAAAGTGAGTCCTTTCTTCTGACGGCGTTGCGATGTTCCTCTATACGTGTTGCGATTCTTTTTGAAGTTTGTCCTATGTATACTGCTGAGCAAGAACTGCGTGGAATACTATAAACTGCGTTTCGTGTTTCTGCTATCGATTTCTTGTTTTTAACATTAAAGAGGACCGTGCGCAGATTGTTCGTGGGTTTGTGTGCTATTCTGACGCCTGACTTGGCCAGGATGCCCGCTGTACCTTCTGGCATATTGTGGTGATAAGGGAGTGAGTGCCAGGTGAGGTGGGGGTTCTGATTCAGTTCAATTGTTTGCTGAGTTTTTTGGCGTCTTCTGTGTAAGCTCCGATTAATGAATGTTTTTGAGTATCCGTTTGAAGTGAAAAGATGGAAGAGATAGCGTCTCTCATTCATTTTTGTTTCCTTCGTATTACAGTGGGTGTGGACTCTTCTGAATAGAGTTTTAACACAGCTCCGTTTATGAGATACCGGGTGGTTGCTGGTGAAGTGTAATATCTTGTTTGATATTCTATATGTTCTATTTACTGTGTTATATGTTGTTTTTATACTGTTTGCTACGATATCACTGTTTCTGTCCCTTCTCATAAATATTCCTTTTCTTCCTCAGGTTCATTATTACTGCTATAATTACTGCATTAATGTTCAATATGTCTGTCAGTCAGTCAGTCATTGTCCAACCTGCTATATCTAAACACAGGGTCACGGGGGTCTGCTGGAGCCAATCCCAGCCAGCACAGAGCGCAAGGCAGGAACAAATCCCCGGCAGCATGCCAGCCCACCGCAGGACACACACATACACCAAGCACACACTAGGGACATGTTAGGATCTCCAATGCACCTAACCTGCATGTCTTTGGACTGTGGGAAGAAACCGGAGCACCCGAAGGAAACCCATGCAAACACGAGGAAAACATGCAAACACCACGCAGGGAGGAGCCGGGAAATTAACCCGGGTCTCCTTACTGTGAAGCAGCAGTGTGATAAAGATGTATCTAATGAAAATATGTGTCTTGTTTCATGTGTATGATGAAATGGTAGATCTAGCTAACGTAGTTTCATTAGTTGTATTAGCTATATTATGTTACAATATGTAAACTGCAGGTCTTGTACTTTGAACGTTAGGTGATATACGTGTATCAAGTCTTATTTGCGCATGCTTCGAGATAAATGATTAGTATGGGCTGCTCTTACGGTAAACAAGAATAAATGTTTCTGGCAAAGACAGATTTTTTTTTAAATTACTATAAATATGGATAGCTGCCTGCTCTTTGTTTCCAGTGCATTAGTAGATCTTCATGTCGGCGTCTGTATCAATCGATGAAGAGTCTACAGCGTCGTCATTAACAAGGCTAACATGGGGTGAAGTAATTGACAGTGCTGATAAAAGTAAACACACGACATATCTCAGTGACATTTGGCTTTACCTCCCCTTCATCATCTCACGTGCACTTTTAAACAAGCTTCAATGTGTCGTTTTGAAACATTTGTGCGTCAAAAGCTCAGCGTCTCATTTCCAATGCAAGTGATGATGTGGATGTGTAGCGCCAGTTCGTATCAGTATAGTTATTGCAAAATTTAGTGACAGTTAGTGATGGACCAATCTCATTTCCACGAGGTGTAGTCTAGTTTGGTTGAAGAGTTTAATTCAAATACTGATATATGCTGGTTTTACATTGGAATTAGAATATGAATGTACATTATGCAGATTAAATTCCCGATTAGAAGTCTAACACCAACCAGGTTTTCAAGGAGCATTGCCGCATAATCGGAACTATCAATCAAACGCACCAGGCAACGGAAATCTGCAATCCCCAGACAGATGCTGACCAGGTTTGTTATTGAACACGAGACCTGGCGCTGTCCGACTGGCGTAATTGTTCAAGCCACCGTTACGCATACATTTACTTCTAAACAACGGTAATCCGTGCTGGCGCCTAACGTAACTAGTCAACGTTGATCCGATTACTGCAGAATAATTACTTGCTAAGCGTATGTCGATTTACAATGCTTGACATTATTGCCAATTATAATTTTTTACTTCAAAGGTGTATATCACAACTTCATAGAGATTCGGTATTCGTCCACAATGCTCTAAGAGTTTACTGTTAAAATGTGCTGTTAATACAAATGGCCAGGAGGTGTCCCTAGAGAGGTGAGTGTCAAATGCTTCGAAGCTTCGATACGATTTCCGACACAATTGCTTCAAACGTGTTGATGCTTCATGAGGCTTCACTCCGCCCATCACTACTGTGAACACAAAGAGTCTGTGAGCAGCGGCACACAAAAGCAACTGCCATACACAGGCGGACGCACTTAAAAGTTTTTCTCCTTCCGCCCTACTTTAAGCCACGCCCGTTAAGCGCGGTATTCTAGCGCATCAAAACTGAAAACTCACTTTCGGTGATTCGTGAGTAGTTGTCGAACTCTTAGGAAGTAAGAACGGTAAAAATGACCCAAATGATTGAAGCGTATCCAGCCGGAATAGAAAGCGAGGAAAGCGATAATGACTATGATATTGAGATTTTCTGCCAGTCTGGTAAACAAGTAAGGTTAACATTTATTGCTATGGCAGTTTATCTTCATAGTTTGGTTATTTAACTGCTATATTGGTAGGCATTTGTAATTTAATATATGGTAGTTACGCTGTACATACAAATGCATGTACTCATGAGCTCACTTACGTTCACAAATAATGAACTCAAATGTTGTTCAATTACCGTCGAAAGAACGCCAAATTACAGTGTTTATATCGTCGTAGCACAAATACCTGGGGGAACAGCGCGATTGAAGCAAAATGGTTATGCATCAAACAACAGCATAGCAATTTTTGGGAAGAATTCAATTTCAGTTAAAGTAAGCTTTTAAGCAGAAGGATTGATGTGACCGAACCTTTCAGGAATACTTGGACGCTTTGTCAGTAGCTTTAAAAGGCTCCTTTAACTCGGCAAGTCGACCGTTCCTTCTCGTCTTCGATTTTTACGGGAATCTGAAACGTGGAGCTCTTGAGGAGGCTGATTTATAGTGGGAAAACTATACTTTGTTATCGTGCCTCTTTGGCATCTATGTTTGCAAAAGTTTTTTGTAGTGAAATAAGTGTTAGATATTAAACTACAGCCTTTACCTCAATGGGCGAACCTGAGCAGGTTGTAAAAGGCCAGAGAATTAACGCTTATGGTAATATGTGCACCCAGTGCTTCGCCTCTGTATGTACAGCGGGGAAAACAAGTATTGAACGCGTCAGCATTTTTCTCAGTAAATATACTTCTAATGGGGCTATTGACAATAAGTAAAATAAATACTTATTCCCAGTGTTATTCCACTTTATTACATATACCTTAATTTTTGGACCAGTTTGTTTTCTTTGTCTGAATTACTTGAGTAGTTACCGACATCTGGTGAAAATTTCATGTCAATAGCCCCATTAGAAATATATTTACTGCGAAAAACATTGACGCATTCAATACTTATTTTCCCCACTGTATTTGAATGTACCTGTTCCCCAATAATGTGGTTTTCCTCTCACATGGAGAAAAGAAAAGGAAGGACAGGAATTGGGGATTAGTACGTTTGAAATAGACAGTACTGCTGCAATAAATTATTTAATCGAAGGTTGTGCACGGCGCAGCAAGCATCTTGCGTGAGGCAGGAACAACGTCTGGACGAGGCCCCAGCTTGTCACTATCACTGTGCCACCGTGTTCCCATGTTTAATACATGCTTTAATTCCTATCATCATGAAAATATCAAGTACTGTATACATCTCAGTATTTAAATTATTCAGAGAACTGTAATATCATGAATGTAATGGATTCTGTGTCCTGTCGGAGGAAGAGAAAGCCCGTTTAAGAAGCACATAGTGATGCACACACACAGAGGACCACATACAAAGCAAAGCATTTAATGTGCTACTTTAGTTACGATGGTATTTGAGAAACTAGTAAGTTAAACTATTTTAAGATGACGTTTATGATGTTCTACTTTAATAACAAAATACACTATGTGATAAAGTCAAAATTAAAGTTGACATTTCGAGCTTTTTCCCCACTGTATCCCTATTTTTTTTTTTTCTTTTCTCTGTACCCTAATAAGCTTTCATATCACACTCAGACGGTGGGCTATGACTCGCCTTTTCACGGTGACTTTGATATCTGACAGCTTCTTTTTTATTTCGGGCACTGTGTGACTTTGTGAACTTGAGCTTTTGAGTTTCTCCGACACTCTGTCACTCAATCAACTTCCTTTTGTTGTTTATATCACTGTTTAAAACAACAAATAGTACGTTTTTCTTTGCCTCCACTTGGTATTCGCTGAAATTCTTATATTTTCCCCCGTGCTTTTGCCATTGCCTTTTCACAGAAAGCTGAGATTAAGGGCTATTTATATTGATTTGCATATTCAAAGAGGTGTAATTCTGGGTGGAGTTGGGTAGTGGCAGCAGGCGCGTGCACATGCGTTACATTTCATGCTGACTGGGATTTATGTATCGGAAGAATGTGGAAGCTGGTGAACGCACAGATTTATTCATCTGGATTTTTTTGTGCATACAAACATTTCCGCTTTTGTCCGTACGCCATTTTTTAGTGTGAATTCTACGCACGGCGTTATGTATGAGGCCCCTGGAGTGATCACTCCAGCAGTGCCGAGAGCTTTAAGGTTTGTTTATTGGTTAGCAAAAAATTAATCACTAATTTGAAAAACAGCTCAAATATTGTAATAATATCCGTCACTCCTTCTTAAAACATCTTAACGTTGATAAAGATGTTATATTTATAGTTCAGATTTATATTTAAATAAATTAGTCAACTAAATGAAGAGGTTAAGGCTGGTTTTGCAGTATAGATTGATTCCAAAGCTGATACATTTGGCTAGTCCTTTATCCCAGCAGGCTAAAAACATTTCTGGGGAGAACGCTGAAAATACTTGCCTCCTTGGCATTAGAATTAAATTAATAATGGTGTTCTCATTCACACAGTTTCACCTAATTATCACTATCAACCTATTATGTTGCTTACATTTTATGGCATGATGTATTTAATTAGTTATGATAATTTTATTTGTAATTTGATTTAATTTCAGTTTTATTTGTCTAAACATACTACAGCTAATTGTATTCTGGCTAGTTAGATGAGGCAGGGAGGACAGACCGCTGCTTGTGTGCACCTTGGCACACCAAGTAATTTCTCCTGTTACTTGTAGTGCTGTCTGGTAAGTTAAACAATCTTCAAAATGGCAAAAATAAAAAATGCAAACAAGGAATGCACAGTTAGTTATCTAGACCTGAACTGAAGCATGCTTGGTGAGTGATGTGTGGCCAAATAAGCTGTTATACATACAGTAACAAAAGCTTGTGTTCAGTTTTTATGTAATACAAAAAGTGATCTTATGGCTGCATTATTTGTAAATTTTAATGACTCTGTATTTTTCTGACTTCTATTAACTGGGTGTACTGCAAGTCTTACAGATTTTGCTCTTGGCACTGCCTGTATTGAAAAATACTTTTGCACTGATTATTGTTGTTGTTATTATAGGTATTTTGTCCAAAATTTTATTTTTATAGAAACAAAATAAATGTTTCCTTTGGTTATCACTTAAATCAGTGTTAGGTATAGTTAATTTATGTAAGGTGAAACAACTACGCAAAATCTGTAGCTGGCAGATCATTACTTACTCATAAATTATCCATCACATTTAATGCAGGTTTATAGTGTGCTACTTTAGGTTAAAAATTTCACTACATCTGACATACCAGTTTTCTACCAATCAGAATTATTTTTTCATCTTGTATATGTACATACTGTACACACACTCTTTTGTTGTCAATGATTTGCTGTTTGTTACCTCTTAGTACAGCATCTTTTCAGTTATTTTATCCCCAGTTCTCTTTTAAAATTTCTGCTGCTTGAACTTGAAGTCAGGAATAATAAAATCGAACAGGTACTGAATAGGAGTACTTAAGCAGTAGTACTGGCTTGATAAAGAGTATCAAAGAGTTGTATTGGTGCACTTCTCCTTATCATTGGGTGAATCTGCATATTTCTGAAGTACCTCAAATAAATACTAAAAATGTTTCGTAATCAGAAAATTCACCATGTTACCTGTAATAAGTTATTTTTTTGATTTTTAGGTATCGAAGGTTCATTCTCCCATGAAGTATGATGTATATACCTTAAAAAAGGCATTGTCCTCAGGAGATATTGGTCTTGTTGAAAGTCTCCTGAATGATGGTAAGTGTTTTAAATAACTTGTCCATTCCTCTACATAATGGTTTAATGTAAACTAATCTTTATTGAACAGTGTACTTTTTGTATGTGTTTATACTTAAGTACACTTTCACAGTCTAGCATGCTGTGTAATTACAAATTAAGTATGATTAAAAGAGAATTTCAGTATGCAATTCCTGGAATTATGCTTATCATTTAAAAATAGAAAAAAAAGTGGGCAGGGGATGGGCAAAACACTAAACTCAGAAATAGATTTTCTCATCCTTTGAGAGTGTATAATGTCTCTGATTAGATATGAATTGCAATTATTTAACTTGTAATGATGAATCTCTTTTTAATTCCATTTCCCACACTGTCCAGATTAAGGAAATGAGGCTTTGCATGTATTCTGATTGTTTGTATACAGTACAGGTACCCATCTGAGCATTAATGCATTTTCTAAACGGTGTCACGGTCATGCATATAGGACTATGGGGTATGGAAGGAAACTGTACTGTGTCAGTGCTGACGACACTTGTATCTTGTAAAAACAAATACACGTTTCAGATGATGCAGCTGTTTGGCTTGTCTGTGCTGTGTGATGCCCCGGGTAACCACAGCCTTGCCCTTCCTGTTTCCCGGGACATCAATAGTCATGTACCTAGGATGGACTAAAACAATGAGTACACTGACAACAAATCTGGTGCAAAAAGTGCTTTTTATAAGAATAAACAGTGTACAAAATTATGTAAATAATCCATAAAACCGTGCAGTGCCAGAAGATGAAAAACCAATGGTTAAAAATTATTTAAAATAAAACCACAATCAAGATCATCTACCCTCCATTTGTCTCCACTGTTCCACTCTATTATCTTTGCTGCTCACCCACATGGGTCTACTCAGAAGGGATTAGACCCTGATGAATGCTGTTAAACTTTTGACTTGTTTCTCAGCCACCTTCATCTGTAACCTACTAAAATCATCCAAGTCTGGCTCCCATGTCCTACCACTTCTGTTGGTCACTGCTGGATCTTCGGAGCCCTGAGAGAGACGTGAAGAGAGCAAACCAAATGAACAACTTCTTTAACAGGTTTGACCACCCTAACCCATTCTCACTCTCACCTCGGAGTACTGCACCCTCCACACATCCTTCTGTTGATACCAGCATAGGAGAGACATCCCCACCCATAATTACAACAGCGCAAGTGAGCAGAGAGCTGAGGAGACTTCGTGCCAGCAAAGCAGCGGGTCCAGATGGAGTATCGCCACGACTGCTGAAGGTCTGTGCATCGGAGCTGGGGGGTCCTCTACAGCGCATCTTCAACCTGAGCCTGGAACAGGGGAGAGTCCCGAGGCTTTGGAAAACATCTTGTATCACCCCAGTCCCAAAGGTATCACGTCCTAGTGAGCTGAATGACTTTCGGCCTGTTGCTCTGACATCACATGTGATGAAGACCATGGAGAGGCTGTTGTTTCACCACCTTAGGCCACAGGTTCAACACGCCCTTGACCCTCTGTAGTTTGCATATCAGGAGAAGGTGGGAGCGGAGGATGCCATCATCTATATGCTACACCGATCCCTCTCTCACTTGGACAGAGGCAGTGGTGCTGTAAGAATTATGTTTCTAGACTTCTCTAGCGCCTTCAACACAATCCAACCTCTGCTCCTTAGGGACAAGCTGACAGAGATGGGATTAGATTCATACCTAGTGGCATGGATCGTGGACTATCTTAAAGACAGACCTCAGTATGTGCGTCTTGGGAACTGCACGTCTGACATTGTGGTGAGCAACACAGAAGCGCCACAAGGGACTGAACTTTCTCCGGTCCTGTTCAGCCTATATACATCGGACTTCCAATACAACTCGGAGTCCTGCCATGTGTAAAAGTTCGCTGATGACACTGCTATCGTGGGCTGCATTCAGGAATGGGCTGGAGGATGAGTATAGGGACTTAATCAATGACTTTGTTAAATGGTGCGACTCAAACCACCTACAACTGAACACCAGCAAAACCAAGGAACTGGTGGTGGATTTTAGGAGGCCTAGACCCCTCATAGACCCCGTGATCATCAAAGGTGACTGTGTGCAGAGGGTGCAGACCTATAAATATCTGGGAGTGCAGCTGGATGATAAATTAGACTGGACTGCCAATACTGATGCGCTGTGCAAGAAAGGACAGAGCCGACTATACTTCCTTAGAAGGCTGGTGTCCTTCAACATCTGCAATAAGATGCTGCAGATGTTCTATCAGACAGTTGTGGCAAGCGCCCTCTTCTACGCAGTGGTGTGCTGGGGAGGCAGCATTAAGAGGAAAGACGCCTCATGCCTAGACAAACTGGTGAGGAAGGCAGGCTCTATTGTTGGCATGGAGCTGGACAGTTTAACATCTGTGGCAGAGCGAAGGGTGCTCAGCAGGCTCCTATCAATTATGGAGAATCCACTGCATCCACTTAATAGTATCATCTCCAGACAGAAGAGCAGCTTCAGCGACAGACTGCTGTCACTGTCCTGCTCCACAGACAGATTGAGGAGATCGTTCCTCCCCCAAACTATGCGACTCTTCAATTCCACCCGGGGGGGGGTTAAACATTTAACATTATACAAAGTTATTGTCTGTTTTTCACCTGCATTATTATCTTTCTTTAATTTAATATTATTTATTGTATCCATATGCTGCTGCTGGAGAATGTGAATTTCCCATTGGGATTAATAAAGTATCTATCACCCCTACTCAGCCTAGCCAGTTCCCTCATCAGCTTCTCCATGGCCACATCTCTTTCCAGTCATTAACCTGTGCCCATGTGGTTTGAACTGGCCCAGTTTTTTTTTTTTTTTTTTTTTTTGTTTTTTTAGGAAAGTGGTTTGGACAAATATTAAACAGCAGGAGTTTGTGATGCTTGAAATTTCAATCACTTTGACTCATCTGTTAAATCACTTTTCAGTGAGTTTTTTTTACTAGCTAATTTAATGATGTTTGAATGTTTATTTTTACTGTTGATTTTTAAGCAGTTTTCAGTTACAGGTGAGGAAATGTCAGGTAATAAAATCTTGGAGGTTTAGTTCAGCATAGGGTTTATAAAGAATTACATCATCATGGACACACTGATATATCTCACCAAGTACACATTCTAAGTTCTGTTACCCTGGGAAAATCCCCCATGTCAATCACACATTAATTTCAAATCTTGCATTGTAAATTGATATTTATGAATGCCAATACTATTTTACTTCAATGATAGCTGTGTGTCTACTTGACCAATGTACCATTGATTTAAATGTTTTGTTAATATAGGTATTTATATATTTAATAATCTATTACTGAAAAGGCAAAATATTATCCATGTCATTAATGGAAGTGAAAATGATTTTTGTTTTGTTGTGGTATTAAATAGGTATTTAGAATTGTGAAATTGCCTTGGTATTGGTGTTGAATACCAAAATTATGGCATTTTGACAGCCCGAATTCCAAATGCACTTGGTCAGCTGTCTGAAAATAGGTCTGTCCTGTTTTGGTAATAAGCAGTTATCTTGTTTTTAGTGACAGAAAATGTGTGTAGCTTAGCAGTTTCTGGTGCAGAGGGTATGAGCACACAGTATTGTTTTTGGTTATACACAAAACAGGCTTTCTGGTTGTTTTAACAGGGAGGCCCTCAATAAGTCACATTTCCTCCCTTTATCTTGCATATGAACATCATCATTCATTAACAGTTTTTTTACTGAAGCCAGTAAAGCATTTGGTTTCTTTGGATTCCTGGGATTTGTACCCCAGCACTACTGAAAATGTTAGCTGGATTATGTAAGGGCTTTTAGATCAAATGTCACTATTGAAATATCATTTGAATTTATTTGTGAAATAAACACAAACTTATTTGGAGGCAAAAGCTGACATTCAAATGTAAGATGATTTCTTACACTAATTTTAGCATTGTTACTCTACACATGCTCTGCATGCAATACTATGGTGTTGTGTAGATCTGTTTTTGCACATCACTTCCACAATCAGCCTTTTTGAAATTTTGAACAATTAGCTTATTATCTATTTGGTAAAATAGCCACATTCATTCACAATATAATTTGGGACAGTGTTTTTTGGTACCTCACTGTTCTGCTTTTTGATATACGGGTGTACTCAAAGTAGATTTTTAAACACTTCTCCGGTACTCTAATAGTATGTTTCTTCTCATTCTGTTCCAATTCACTTTTAATCCCAAGATCCTTCATTTTGTTTTATGCTACAATATCATTATTAATGAAGAGTGTTTTCAGTTTTAGAAGTGCACATTTAGCTACCTCAACTAACACAGTGTGTCTCACAATCTCCATATACATGGTATTTAGCTTGATCCATAATTAAAGGCATAATTTAAAATATTCTGGACATCGTAACAAACTTATCAAGTCACTTCATATGCTGTCTTTTTCTACTCTGCACCAGTCTTTGGTGTGTGTGTGGTTTTTTTTTTAAACTAACTACATCCTACACCTCTTCTAATTTGCCTTGAAGTTTATCTTATTAACTTAGTAAACACCCAAAATAATTGTACAGAATTTTTAAGTTGCAATGAAAAAAAATCTGATAAGTATTCAGTTGTCAGTATAATTTTATTTAACAGTCATTACATTGCAACATTTAATACATGTGACAATGCACATCACAATATGTAACTTTGCATGCTCTAAGTGCTGAGTTATAAAGAGGGCAATACAAAGGATTTCAGTGAAAACAGTTACGTTGCTTACTCGAGGCTCGTAGCACACAGTTGGTTTCTGGGAAAGTCTGTCAATCTGTGCAAAAGAACAGTGAACACCTAAGTGTTCAGCTTAGGTGCATACATACTGGATAAATGGGCATTGCTGGATTGCTGTACAATGGATTAATAATCAGTTTGAACTGATTTTCTTTTTTTCTCAATGAGGCTCCATACTAAATCAGTTTCACTTTACAGGTGGTGAACAGGTTACAAGTTAGTTGTCAAGCAGTCTTTAATGGCAAACAATTTCTGACATAGTTTTCAGATTGTGGTCTTTTAAGCAACAATAGTCCTTTCAAACCCAAACATCTTCATGCGAGTGAGGATGATCCATGCCTGGCAATTAAATCTTAACAATGTAGATTGAGAGGCTGTTTATCCCCGGCACTGTTTTGCTCACTCAGTTTTAGGCAGCTATGCTAGCTTCACTTGTGGGGCGCTGACCATGCCCTAGTACATGCTCTGTCCTGTTAGGTTACATGAGACAGTGAATGCATGGACACTTGAGGCATGTTTTTGATCGTTTTTTGCAAAGTGAGCACCAGTCTGCATAGATCATAAGGATTTTTTTTAGGTTTGAATATTTAAGTTAAAAATAAGTATATACAGTAATCCCTCCTCCATCGCGGGGGTTGCGTTCCAGAGCCACCCGCGAAATAAGAAAATCCGCAAAGTAGAAACCATATGTTTATATGGTTATTTTTATATATTTTAAGCCCTTATAAACTCTCCCACACTATTATAAACATTTCACGCACAGTTATACAGCATTAACCCTTTGTATTCTCTTAGATATTAGGTAAGATTCGTTGAAATTATGTACAGTAAAACCTAAATATTATTTTAAAGATATTGAGCGTCTCCGCTATCAATACGTTACAGCCATTACAACAGACAGGCCACCAGCAATAAATACGTACAATACAAGAAAAATTGTATACAATAAAATGTGTGTACAGCGACACTAAACTATGTACATGTAATAAGTACTGTACGTAAATAATTAATTATGGTTACTCACCAACAATGACACGACGACTTGTCCGATAACGATGAGTTTAATTTTACTGCACAACAAAGGATAGCGTTACAGCTCTTCTAAAGGAGCCTCTTCAGGCGACTGTTTAGCACCGCCATTGTTCTTCTTCCATCACTCTTCAATCCAAATCCCTAAAGCAGATTCCATCCATACTACTGCCTTATCACGTCCACTTGCAACTCGTTTTGCGCTCTGATTAAAGGACACTGCGGCCGTAGATCTTATATGCTTTTCCTCCTTTTTAAATAAAAAGAATCGTGGACTCATTGATGCTGTAATAATGTCCTGCAGCGGTGTAGCTGTTCCCTTCCTTCAACATATCCAAAACTTTTACCTTTTCTGCAATCCTGAAGCATTAGCAGTAACGTGCATTACTTCTGAATGAGTGAGATTAGACTTCCTGGTTAATGCAGCATTCCGTTGCTGAGCCAATCAGCAGCACACAGGAACTTAACCGCGTGCTCTGATTGGGTAGCTTCTCAGCCATCCGCCAATAGCGTCCCTTGTTTGAATTCAAATGCGTCCCTTGTTTGAATTCAAATGGGCAAATCAACTGAGGACGCACACGTACTGTAGACTGCAGACATCCGCGAAGCAGTGAAAAATCCGCGATATATATTCACATATGCTTACATTTAAAATCCGCGATGGAGTGAAGCCGCGAAAGACGAAGCGCGATATATCGAGGGATCACTGTATTCAAACTGTAATGTTCAAAATTGTTAACATGTACGTTTCTGTGTGTTTTTTATACTTTATTGACGGTCACTCTAGTGGCCATATTAAGAACAAACACCAACAGCAAGAGAAATCCTAATGGTATTTGGGCAGCTATTATTTAAATATAAGAGTCATCAAAATCCCAAGCATCTGCACTGGCATCTTTCTTTTAGTCTAGTACTGATGGTTGGATGCAATAGTCCTTTCTTGGTACAGCGAGCCATACAAGCAGCCACGATAAGGAGCTGACATTCATATGAACCACATGCACTGGCAGTGTGCTTTGGTATATTATTATTTTTATTTATTAAAAGAGCAGGCAAGGTAGGCAGTTTTAAGGAGGACTTGTTTCATTCTTTTGGAGGTGACCAATGGGAAATGGCAGGGCACAATTTATATTGTGGCATTCCGAAAAAAAAGCCAAATGAACAGACAGCAGCCATAGAAAGCTGGTCCATCTATTAGGCAACATCACCAGTGGATGCACAGTTTAGGAAAGTTAAGGGGCATGTGTTATAGAGACAGAGGAGCGTTGATTATGTAACTCAAGCGCCATGTGCTCTGGACCCTGACCCATTTTCCCCAGACCTGGAAGCCTAATAATACTGAATGAGTGCTATGAACATTTAGGGATAATGTTTATATAAAAAAACTATATTGATGTTGGAAAGAAGAAAGCAGATGTTGCCATCGAGTTTGGCATTCTGCAGACAGCTTTGTCAACCTTTGACCGAACAGTTACTGTATGTGGCCAAAGGTTCCACATTCCTGCTTAATGAAATCCCCATTATACTAAATTATTTTTCTGTCTTGAGCACTTTGATCTAACTGAATTTGACCTGTATTGTGCACAGTTGACTGACTGACTCACTTACTCACTCATCAAAAAAAAAAACTTTCCCGTTTATTTAAAAAGCTGAAATTCGGTCAGATTTGTCTGTCTAGACCAGTAGGTATCTGCTGAAGAAGGACATTTTGATATATCAACTTTTAGGGGTAAACCCTCCCCAACAGAAAAGCTAAATACCCCAAAATGTAAAAAATGCCTTCATGGATTTGATTGAAATTCAGTGATGTAATAGAAAAAAAGAAAAAAATTATCAACAAATAAAACACGTGTCAGGTAATATTGTCAATTTTTATTAATTTTATGTTAACTTCCATGCTCCTGGTTTTCTTTATCATCATTGATGACAATGGAAAATAAGTTCCATATTTCTGATTTTGCTTTTATATATATCATAAAGTAAAATACAAAGTTGACTTACTCATCAACGAAAACACCATTTCTCATTTAGCAGCAAAGCTGAAATTTATTTTAAGGTTGCAGTTCTCGCCTTCTTGTTATCAGCTGTGTATGAGTTAATAAGGATGTCATGCTTTGCAAATGCACTTGTTGAAAACAATAATAAATGTGTGTGGCTTGTTATTGGTAAAACAGAATATTGATGCTATGATTAAATATATTTGAATATTATTTTTAATGTAAGTTTAATATAAGGTTGTAGAGAGACAGGAACGTTATTCAAACACTGCAAACAAACATTTGTCTCTTTTTCAAAAGTTTAAACTGTACTCCATGACAAGACAAAGATGACAGTTCCTTCTCACAATTAAAAGAATGCAAACATATCTTCCTCTTCAAAGGAGTGCGCATCAGATAGAGAGAGAGGAAAGCAAACAATCAAAAATCAATACGTGCTGTTTGATCTTTTAAGTATGCGAAGCACCATGCGGGAAGCATATTGCTTGCAAAGCAGCCACATGTAAGCCCAGCAAAGAAGGGAGCACTGTGAAGTTAATCTTTCAGTGTTTTTTGAGGAGCAGCCGTGTCCTCTAGGGGCGCGAACAGCCCCCGAGCTCACAATATATTTGAGGAGTTTTATTTACCGTAATACATAATATGCGCTGTGGTTGGGTAGCTTCTCAGCCATCTGCCAATAGCGCCCCTTGTATGAAATCAACTGGACAAACCAACTGAGGTACCAGAAATTAAAAGACCCATTGTCCGCAGAAATCCGCGAACCAGCAAAAAATCCGCAATATATATTTAAATATGCTTACATATAAAATCCGCGATAGAGTGTAGCCGCGAAAGTCGAAGCGCGATATAGCGAGGGATTACTGTATTTACCACTCAGTCATTTAACCCAGTGGCGTAATAAGTTAAGAAAACAATAGGAGAGAGAGATTTGTCTAAAGGAAAGATACAGCTGAGTATTATTAACATGTTAGTGAAATTTAATTTTATGTGTAATAGTTAAAAGCCTTTGGGTACACCAGATTATAACTATACTGTACATACTAAATTAGACAAGTATGAATTTAACAATGCAAATATTGAGCCCGAGAGCCCAGCATAATTCTGAAGCATACAATAAAATAGTGTGGACAATAAAGTTAAAACTTGCACTTAAATCTAACAGCATAATAACTATAGAGTTTCCTCCATTCAATGACAAAATGCAGGCTGAATGAATAAGATGAGATGAAACTGAAGCTGCAAGGCTAAATTTTTCAAGTACTTTAGAAAGAAAAGGTAAATAAATATTAACCATATTTGTGTCTATAATTGTCCAAAGGCACTATGTATGTAAGAAGGATAAGAGTACAGTAGGTGGTGAGAGAATGGTGGTAGATTGTTTTCAGTAATTTAGTTAGGAGTTCTTTAAAAGGTGTTAGAATTCATATAGTACTAGAAAAATACCCACAGTTCGCGGCGGAGAAGTAGTGTGTTAAAGAAGTTGTGAAAAACAGAAGGAAACATTTTAAAAATAACGTAACATGATTGTCAACGTAATTGTCGTAGGCTTATTTTAGTATTGAGGGTGAATTTGATGATTGTAAAGTGTTTAATTTATGATTGTAATTGTTGTGTATGAGAAATGCACATTTTTAGGATGTAAGGATTTCTTTGTAAACGATGTTTGCAGTTCTGCCCTCGGGCAGTAAAATGACCAAGCTGTCTGCTGAGCTTACTCTTGAGCATGCAATGTACAGTTAGATAGATAGATACTTTATTAATCCCAAGGGTAAATTCACAATTTGGCCAAAAGTTGGCCATGTGAGAAGCAATCTTGTGTCAAGTCAATGCTGACCTTTTTTAGAATCTGGCCCTGTGACTTATTTATTGTCATAGCGAAGCAGATCGTTACTGGAAATTGGAGGCATTTGAATTGGAATGGGAGGTCAGAGGGTATGAAAGGGATGCGAGGAATAAATACAGTCTCCCCTGAGCCAGTTCCAGTGATGACAGTTGCCTCAATGAGGTTCTTGTGCAGAGATTTGACCTGAAGCCTGGTGCCGTTACAAAGTTTTGGTGGTTGTAAGTTTCGTAGTAACATAATTGGTGTGCCGACCTTCAAAATTAGAGTATGCGGAGGCATAACCGGAGGATTAAAAGTGTGAAGAAACTAAATGAAAAGGCACGAGTCACCAGCAGGAAGACGTGAAGCAAAGCGAACAATAACAGGCTTGAAGTGTTGGAGTAAAGAAGAAGGGAGCAGTGAGCACGACGGATGAACATGGGATGTCAATGTATATAGGCAGGGAGCCAACCACGTGGTAGGTGCGCAGACAGTGGCTGTGGGGGGACCGGGGGCGGCCCTTGTGCATCTCTGCCATGAAATACTCTGTTAACAGAAAAAAAGAATGAAACCGCCAAAAGGAGAGGTCCGTTTTGAAAGTTCCTTACAGCATAATGGTGAGAACTGCCAAAAAGAAGACGTTATTTTCGAAAGTTCTTTATGGGGCATGGCGCAAAATGAACCATACTTAACGTTTGTAAGTACAGTGTAAAGGATGAGCCTGAGAAATTTGGGCTTCCTACGTACAGTATATTGGGAGTCGCAGAAATCGTGAGGAGGGGTTTCCCCTATCTATACATACAGTTTAGGGGGTACACCCGATTTCCCCCTCTTGGGTGTTGCAATAGGACATGAAACATACCTAACTTTTGTAAGTACACTGCAAGGAATGAGCATGCGAAATTTCAGCTTCCCACCTATATGGAAAGTGGGAGAGTTAGTGATGAGTCAGTGAGGGATTTGCCTTTTATATGTATAGATATTAAAGATGTAATTTCCCATTGCTGCTGCACCTGGAAGTTTTGCTTGACATTGCAATACTATTTAAATTCTTTAAAACAATTAAAAATTTGAAAATTGGATCCTTATATTTTTATCATTTAAAAAAGTTCATAAAATCTGTGCTACTAATTTTGTGATTTTACACTGTACTTCAGACTTAACCTTTTGTCAATTGAGACAATGCTGTAAACAGTACTCAAGGATTGGTTAATCAAGCCTCAAACTGACTGTGCATGAGAGAAATATCTGGTGTGATTTTTATTGGCAAGGGCAACCTAAATTCAAATGTACTTAAGTAGAGATCACAGATAGCTTAATTTAGAGAAATTATTGCATGTTCAGTATTGGTGCCAGAGATAATTGGGCCTGATGTGAGAGTGGGTGTGATTATGAGAGCAAAACAGATTTTAGTGTCTATTAAAATTCTGTAGTGTACGATAGATATGTAAAACATTTGTTATGTGTCTTTCCACTTATGTGTAAATTTCCCGTTAACACAATATAATTTTATTGCTAGGCAGAATAAAAGTTCATTCAATTGAGTTGTGAATAATTTAATAGATCTGTAACTTAGTTCTAAAGTTTGCCTCAATTTTTTTTTTTAAATCTGTAATTCAGCATATGAGATTATTCCCAAGCTACTTCAATGACCAATAGCTTGATTTTATATGGCCTCAAGTAAAGGATTGGTGTTGGTGTTACTAAGTCATGTGTCAGTAACTTAACCTAGATATGACTATTGTGACACTGAGTGCCTCACTGTGTTGATAAGTCAGTTTGCTGTTTAAACAACTTCAATTAAAGAGCAGCAAGGCATTGCACACTTAAGTATTGCTATTACCTATATATAATCTATCTATTTGGAATTTCTCACTTGTGTTTTAGGATTGAATTTTATTATTTCACATTTTTTCACTGTAAAATTTCACAGTTAAAAAGTACTATTGACACCCTTAAACCTACTCTGTCCTCTTGATATTGTACCACCACACCTCTTAGTGGAAGCGTTTGATGTTTTGGGTCCACCTTTACTAGCCATTATCAGTGATTCTATTAGTGAGGGGTTGTGCCATCATTTTGTTAAACATGCTGCGGTGCGTCCCTGTCTAAAAAAGGCAGGATTAGATCCTGGAGTGTTAGCCAATTTTTGCCCGATTTCCCAATTGCCATTTCTGGCTAAAATATTAGAAAAAAATATTTATAATCAATTGGTTGATCACCTTAACTCCAATAATTTATTTGAGATCTACCAATCCGGCTTTAGGTGTTATCATGGTGTTGAGACGGCCCTCCTGAAAGTATTCAATGACATCTCTATTATTACTGTCTCAGGTGGCGCTGCAGTCCTTGTCCTCCTTGACCTGTCCACTGCCTTTTGACACTATTGACCAGGAGATATTGCTGTTGCGGCTTGAACATCTTGTTGGTCTTAAGGGGCTGCTGTTAACTGATTCAGGTCATATCTAATTGGTAGACACTTTTCAGTGACTTTAAATTCCTCTTTTTCGTCTACTGCTCTTCTTAAATGTTGTGTTTGTCAGCGATCCATTTTGGGTCCTATTTTATTCTCTATATACCTTCACCCTATTGGAGCTATTGTTAGGAAATTTAACATTTCTTTTCACTGCTATGCTGATGATACACAGGTTTATATTCCCATCTGCAACTCTGTAATGAATCAACTGCACAACTGTCTTTTTGAACTAAGATCCTGGATGGCTAATAATTTTCTTGATCTGAATCAAAATAAAACAGAGGTGCTTCTTGTGGGTCCATCAGCTAAAGCCCAAATTGGTCTTGGACTTCTCGGCTCTTTCTCGGTCATTTGCAAACCAAGTTCTTGGTAATCTTGGTGTTATCTTTGACAGTAACCTCTCTTTTGAGAAACAGATTAATTCTATAGTCAAGAGTTGCTTTTTCCAGCTTCGTCTTTTAAGTATGACCAAGCTTTTTTTTTTATCTTCTAAGGATCTTGAGAAAGCTACTCCTGCTTTATCTTTTCTCACCTTGATTACTGCAACTCCCTGTATTCTGGGATTAGCAAATCACTGATACACAGGTTACAGTTGGTCCAGAATGCTGCCTCCCGCTTTCTATTTGGGGCAAGAAAGTCTGATTCTGTTTCTCCAATATTAGCTTCCTTATACTGGTTACCTGTCAGTTTTTGAATTGAATTTAAAATCTTGTTGCTAGTTTTTAAATCTTTACATGGGCTTGCTCCTGCCTATTTATCTGAAATGTGTGCTTTACACCAGCCGTCTAGAGTGCTTAGATCTTGTGGTCAGTTGTCTCTTGTTGTCCCTCGTACCAAGTGTAAAATTAAGGGCTTTTGCAGCTGCTGCACTTCACCTGTGGAACTCTTTACCTTATTACATAAAGGAGTTGTCTACAATTGAACTGTTTAAAACAAGATTAAAGACTCATTTCTATTCACTTGCTTTCCGTGACCTTAATACTGATGGTTTCCTCATTGTGATTATGTAATCTTACTTATATTTATTATTTATTTTATGTTCATTTATTTTCTTTCTATTTGTTATTTATGTTAATTGAATGTTTTTTTTCTTATTTTATTGTAAAGCACTTAGGCCACAGCATTCCTATGTTGTTTTAAATGTGCTATATAAATAACTATATTCAATGTCAATGTCCATTTATCTCTTATTTGTTTTGAAGGCATGAATATTGAGACTCATGTGGTCTTTGGATGGACACTATTAATGTGTGCAGTTAATGCTTCACATTTTGAACTGACCCAGATGCTTTTGGACAGAGGAGCAAATGCGAATGCCAGCAAAGGTAATGATTCCATGTACTTGTTACAGTATGTTGCACAGGTTTTAAATGGTTTGAAGTAAAGAGAAATGGAATACCAACAAAGGGAAACAGGATGACTGCTCTAAAAATATATGTATTAAAATAGACCTCAGACATTCTGCATTGTCACTTTTCTTCCTCTTTTGACCCAAGCTTTTCCAAAAAACATACCAGGTTTTCTGGAATATGGCTATTTCAGATTCATAAAAATATTCCCTGTGAAATTATTTTCTTTTCTTTTTGTTGATTAAATTTGTATTATAAAATACATATTAATGAAGAGCAATCCCCATCATCATTGATACATTAAAAACATCATAAATTAAAAATACTCACCTCACAGCTCCAGGTAGCAGGAAATAGTGGTAATGAGAGAGAAATTTGAAAGACTTGAAGGTTGATGTACCCAAAATAAAAATAAACATATGTACATAACAAGCACATCTTATTCTTCTTTCGGCTGCTTCCATTAGGGGTCGCCACAGTGGATCATCTTCTTCCATACTTTTCTGTTCTCTGCGTCTTCTTCTGTTACACCTATCACCTGCCTGTCCTCTCTCACCACATCCATAAACCTTCTCTTAGAGCTGCCAGGCAAGAGAAAAAGACGAAGGCCTATCTTTAGCATCCTTCTCCCAATATAATCAGCATCTCTCCTCTGCACATGTCCAAACCAATACAATCTCGCCTCTCTGACTCTCCCAACCGTCCAACTTGAGCTGACTCTCTAATGTACTCATTTCTAATCCTATCCATCCTTGTCACACCCAATGCAAATCTCAGCATCTTTAACTCTGCTACCTTCAGCTCTGTCTCCTGCTTTCTGGTCAGTGCCACCGTCTCCAACCCATATAACATAGCTGGTCTCGCTAAAGTCCTGTAGACCTTCCCTTTCACTCTTGCTGATATCCGTCTGTCACAAATCACTCCTGACACTCTTCTCCACCCATTCCACCCTGCCTGCACTCTCTTTAGCAACTCTCTCTTCCACAATCCCCATTACTCTGTACTGTTGATCCCAAGTATTTAAACTCATCCACCTTCGCCAACTCTACTCCTTGCATCCTCACCATTCCACTGACCTCCCTCTCATTTACACACATGCATTCTGTCTTGTTCCTACTGACCTTCATTCCTCTCCTCTCTAGAGTAGGGATGCACCGATACCACTTTTTTGGAAAACGAGTACAAGTACTTGCATTTCAGTACTCGCCGATACCGAGTACTTAATAAAAACATGATTTAAATTTACAGGTAACCGCTTTAGTCATATAATTTAACAAAAAAGACAAGAAACTCTCGTCTATCCACTGGGAGGTTAGGCTAATTAGCGACACGGAGCTAACACTGCTTGTCCAAATATCCGTGGTGAAACTAAACGCAGAGGAGGCTTGCAGTAGGCTGTGGATATGTTTTTTCACGGAGTCGTGTAGTTTAGGCAGCTCCGTGTCAGTCATGTAGCGGCGGCTTGGAACATCATATCTGGGCTCCAGAACATGCAGGAGACGCAGGAATCCCACATTTTCTACCTCCGAGAGTGGCTGGTCACTCAATGCAATGTACTCGATGATTGCCTGTGTTATTTTCACAGCACGTGGATTGTCTCTGGACATTTTCTCTCGTCTTGCAAGAGTTTGCTGCAGTGTGGGTTGTGTTGGTTTAGAAGCGTGGGTAAACTCTTTGTACTCGTTGTCGTGTTGGGATTTTAGGTGCTTGATTAAATTACTTGTGTTAAATGCGCTACCTTTTGAGCCTCCTCTGGACAATTTCGCTGAGCACAATTTGCAGTCCGCCTTTGTTTTGTCGTCTTCATTCACTTTGAAATAGTTCCACACGGCTGACATGTCTCGCCTCGCCTTCTCCCCGCTCAGAGCTGCAGCCGGGGCCTGGGGGCGGGCACTCGGCGCCTGTGATTAACCCCTTACACGTCGCTCAAACATAGACATTTCTCAGACCGTGGTATCGGTCCCTGGTATCGGGGGACTTTTAACGAGTACGAGTACTTTAGAAAATGTGGTATCGAGGCCATCAACACCCTCCGAGCAAACATCGTATCTGTGGTGCTCTTTCTTGGCATGAAACCATACTGCTGCTTACTAATCATCACCTTACTTCTTAACCTAGTTTCCACTACTCTTTCCCATAACTTCATGCAGTGGCTCATCAATTTTATCCCCCTGTAGTTACTACAGTCCTGCACATCCCCTTTATTCTTAAATATTGGTACTAGTACACTACTTCTCCACTCCTCGGGCATCCTCTCACTTTCCAAAATTCCATTAAACAATCTGGTTAAAAAAATCCACTGCCATCTCTCCTAAACACCTCCATGCTTCCACAGGTATGTCATCTGGACCAACGGCTTTTCCATTCTTCATCCTCTTAATAGCTGTCCTTACTTCCTCCTTGCTAATCCGTTGCACTTCCTGATTCACTATCTCCACATCATCTAACCTCTTCTCTCTCTCTCGTTCTCTTCATTCATCAGCCTCTCAAAGTACTCTTTCCATCTGCTCAACACACTCTCCTCACTTGTGAGTACATTTCCATCGTTATCCTTTTATCACCCTAACTTGCTGCACATCTTTCCCAGCTTGGTGCGTCTGTCTAGCCAATCGGTACAGGTCCTTTTATCCCTCCTTTAGTGTCCAACCTCTCATACAACTCATCATACGCCTTTCCTTTAGCCTTTGCCTCCTCTCTCTTCACCTTGTGCCTTATCTCCTTGTACTCTTGTCTACTTTCTGCATCTCTCTGACTCTCCCACATCTTCTTTGCCATCCTCTTCCTCTGTATACTCTCCTGTACTTCCCCATTCCACCACCAGGTTTCCTCTGTCCAGATGTCACGCCAAGCACACCTTCTTGCTGTCACCCTTACTATATCTGCTGTAGTTTCCCATCTGTCTGGTAATTTTTCACTACCACTCAGTGCCTGTCTCACCTTCTCCCTAAACTCAACCTTGCAGTCTTCCTTTTTCAACTTCCACCATTTGATCCTTGGCCCCGCCCTCACTCTCTTCCTCTTCTTGATCTCCAACGTCATCCTACAGACCACCATCCTATGCTGCTTAACAACACTTTCCCCTGCCACCACTTTGCAGTCTTCAATCTCCTTCAGATTGACTATTCTGCATAGGATGTTATCTACCTGTGTGCATCTTCCTCCACTCTTGTACATAACCCTATGTTCCTCCCTCTTCTTAAAATACATATTCACCACAGCCATGTCCATCCTTTTGGCAAAACCCACTATCCTCTGACCTTCTTCATTCCTCTCCTTGACACCATACCTACCCATCACCTCCTCATCTCCTATGTTCCCTTCACCAACATGTCCATTGAAATCCACTGTAATCACCACTTTCTGTTCCTTGGGTACACTGTTCATCACTTCATCCAGCTCACTCCAAAAATCTTCTTTCTTATCCGTTGCAGACCCAACTTGCGGGGCATATGCACTAACAACATGCATTACCACACCTCCAGTTTCCAGCTTCATAATCATTACTCTGTCTGACACTCTTTTCACCTCCAAAACACTCTTGACATACTGTTCCTTCAGAATAACCCCTACTCCATTTCTCCTCCTATCCACACCATGATAGAACAATTTGAATCCACCTCCGATCCCATTGGCCTTAGTCCCCTTTCATTTAGTCTCTTGCACACACAATACAGTACATCAACCTTCCTTCTCTCCATCATGTCGGCTAACTCTCTCCCCTCACCAGTCATACTGCCAACATTCAAAGTTCCTACCCTCAGTTCCACTCTCTTTACCTTCCTCCTCTCCTCCTGCCTCCGGACATGTCTCCACCCTCTTCTTCTTCTTCTTCGGCCAACAGTAGCCCAATTTCCACCAGCACCCAGTTGGCTAACAGTACTGGTGGCGGTCGTTGTTAACCCAGGGCTCGACCGATCCGGTATGGAAATTTGTATTGTTGTCCACGTATTGATTTGGCAAAATTTTACACCGGATGCCCTTCCTGACGTAACCGTCCCCATTTATCTGGGCTTGGGACCGGCATGAAGAAATACACTGGTTTGTGCATCCCCTGTGGCTGGGTTGTACATAAAAACAAGCACATAATTAACACAAAACACATAACTCTATGTGTTTGACTCTTTACAAGTTGAGTTGCACACTGGACAGGCAGTTAGTTTTTCAGCAGATAATTCAAGAAGCATAAGATTAAAAAAAATTTCTAGAAATAGAAGACCAGAGAATCTGTGGGATTTCAAGCAAGATACCAAGACCAGCTTTGCACTAGTAATGGTCAAAGAAGACTGTCTGTAATGAAAAAAGGAGAATGCTGAAAGGACCAGAAGGAATGAACATTTGTGTTATTAAAGGGCCCTCACAGGAGAGGATATACGAAATCAACTGCTACACAGCTTGCCAAAAGGTGGAAACCGTGGGACAGTAGAAAGAACTCTTATTTGTCCCAAGAAGGAAATTTACATTTTACACAAGCTCAATAAATAATATTATGTCATGGCAAACAACAAACCCACTCAGACAAGCACCATAATGAGAAAAAAGAAAGGACATTGAAAAGATGACTTTGGCAATCATAATGAGGCATTATGCAGGTGTATTATTGTTGATATAAAGGAGCCCCAGTAACATTTCTTTACATACCTCCACTGAATAATTTGTTGGCTGAAAGTACTTGATGCAAGTGTTTCAGAGAGAGTGTGTGCCATTGTTTTCTTTTCATTCTCTCCTTCACTAAATCTTCGAGGGGATCAAAACTGTGTCCCATTACTGAGCCTACCTTTTTAAATAGTTTAATTCCTTGCTCTTTTCTTGAAGTAATGTCAACGGCAAAGCAAACCAAAACTTAGAAGATTACACTGTCCATGACAGAGTTGTAGAAGATTTGAAGGATGTTCCTGCCTACATTAAAGGAGCACAGTTTCTTAAGAAAGAAAAAAAAAATTTAAACTGCTCTGTCCTTTTCTTATATAGTTTCTCTGTTACGAGAGCAGCCCAGCCTGTTATTGGCATGGAACTCCAAGTACTTATAGCAGTGCAACGTGTCCACCTAAATAGTGACCAGACTTAGAGGCTCTATGGTGCAGCAAAAGTCAATAACCAGCTCCTTTGTTTTGCTGATGTCAAGTTGCAGGCAATTCTTAAGTGATACTCGGATTGATCAACTGCTGATCTAGACTGGTTGATTTCCAACCAAATGACTTGATCAGTAAATAATTTTTTTTAAAACCTGCTTTTCTAAGCTTTATAGTAATTTAGTTGTAGTACTCATTTACGTGAGGTAGTACGGTGGGTAAGGAATCTTGTATCTCTTTGTTGCCACAGTTTCTTTAAATAGAGAGCTGAAAGTCTTTTGGAGAGAAAGTAAAGTTGGGAATATTACATTAGAGAAAGTGGAGTAATAAACTGATAAAAGGAAATTTGAGGAGTTGTGTGGTTCATGAAGAGGAACAACAGATGTATGCGGTGTCCAGCTGACTGAAGTGTAAGAGATGAGAGGTGGGCCTTTGGAAGAAATTAAAAGAATGAGTTTAGACCTTTTAATTGTGACCTGTATTAAAATTGACACTCCTTGTCTGAGTGTGGACAGTGATTGGGCTTGTATTTAGAACAGCAGCTCACATTTTTAACTAGAAAAAGAACGGATAAAAAAGAATTTGTCTCTGCTTAAGAGCAAAATGTGTCCTACTTGTTGATGAACATGAACATTTCATTAAAACTGTGGTTTGCAATTATGACAAATTATTTCCTTCATGGCATATGTATTATTGATAAATATTTTTGTAAATGTTCTGAGTCGGGAGGAAGCGCTTTGTCCTGTATAGAGAGCTCCATCCATCAGCTGTGTTGAGCCCATCTCTTATCACTGTGAACATTGCGCTTCCAGTTAACACTAGAATTACCAGAGCCTACGAAAAAACTCGTAGATCCAGCCTACCTTAAATTGCTTCTTAAAACCGTTCTCACCTCTCCGACAGCGTCTTTTGTCATCTAAATGTACTGATAAAGACAAACTGCAAGCAGCCGGCTATTCCATCTCCCCACCGACTTAGAACGTGCACGAACTTCTCCCAGCTCATGTCTTGATTGATTATCTGGGAGTGAAGTGGAGTTTTAGAGTGGAAATAATAAATCGTTATTTGGAACACACGCATTTCATGTGTGTTGCGTTTCTACAGTAATCTGTGTAAACACATTTTTAAAACAGAAAAGTTTTTTATATTCTAGTAACAAATGACAAAATGTAGGCATAAACTATATAATGTATGAAGCCTGAAGTCTAAATATCAAAGAAACACTTTCACAAAAGGTACAAAAAAAAAAAAAGCCGCCGCCAAAAAAAGCCCCCTTAGTGTGCGACATTGACACCCATTTATTATGGTTGCCGCCGTGGTGTAACAGTATCAGTTGCTGACTGGCAGTCAGAAGGTCACGAGTTCGATCCTGCATGACTCCCTTTTGAGAAGTGAAGTGTTCTTATTTTTACTGTTTTAGAATAAAAAGATATACAGTAATCCCTCCTCCATCGCGGGGGTTGCGTTCCAGAGCCACCCGCAAAATAAGAAAATCCGCGAAGTAGAAACCATATGTTTATATGGTTATTTTTATATGGTCATGCTTGGGTCACAGATTTGCGCAGAAACACAGGAGGTTGTAGAGAGACAGGAACGTTATTCAAACACTGCAAACAAACATTTGTCTCTTTTTCAAAAGTTTAAACTGTGCTCCATGACAAGACAGAGATGACAGTTCCGTCTCACAATTAAAAGAATGCAAACATATCTTCCTTTTCAAAGGAGTGCGTGTCAGGAGCACAGAGATAGAGAAAACAATCTCTGGCAAACAAATCAATAGGGCTGTTTGGCTTAAGTATGCGAAGCACCGCGGCACAAAGCTGTTGAAGGTGGCAGCTCACACCCCTTCCGTCAGGAGCAGACAGAGAGAGACAGAGTTTGTTTTTCAAGCAAAAATCAATACGTGCCCTTCGAGCTTTTAAGTATGCGAAGCACCGTGCAGCTGCACAAAAGATAGCAACATGAAGATAATCTTTCAGCATTTTTAGACGAGCGTCCGTATCGTCTAGGTGTGCGAACAGCCCCCCTGCTCAATCCCCCTACGTCAGGATCACAGAAAGTCAGCGCAAGAGAAAAGTAAGCAGGGTAGCTTCTCAGCCATCTGCCAATAGCGTCCCTTGTATGAAATCAACTGGGCAAACCAACTGAGGAAGCATGTACCAGAAATTAAAAGACCCATTGTCCGCAGAAACCCGCGAAGCAGCGAAAAATCCGCGATATATATTTAAATATGCTTACATATAAAATCCGCGATGGAGTGAAGCCGCGAAAGGCGAAGCGCGATATAGCGAGGGATTACTGTATTTGATTTCAATCTGTAACAGCCGGTGTAATTTATGATATTTGCAAAGGTGTTTTTTTTTTTTTTTTTGAATTCACTTTTCATTCTCTGTCGGGTTCAGGATCCTTCCCTACCACCCCCCCTCCCCCCCACCCACTTGACACTGCAGTTTTCACATAAAGACGCGCTATAGCTCTGCAGTGTACTTGCGACTGCATTGTCGTACCAATGCTTGCGAACTGAAGTGTCTGCATGCACTTTTCGTGGCATTACATGTGTATTTTTTGAGCATGCCCATGTAGCTCAAACACAGGAACATATGTTGATGTAAAAGTATAACAAAACAAGTGCACTTTTATTCAAGACTATCAACGAAGAAAAAAGAAAGCAAGTTACAGTAGGTGGTTTATATGACAGCTTGCGTGGTGCAATGCTAAGAATTGCCGATTTCCATTCTGTGCTATATAACTGTTAACTGTTAACATTTGAATCTGATGATTGCATATAGCGCTGTCTTATTCAGTGTGCGCAAGAACATGCAGGTGGCCAGTTGCTGCGTGCTACAATGCACATTTTAAAAAAAGAGAGACAAATATATGAGACGTTTTGAAGAAATCATTTTATGACGCGAATAGTACCAATCAGAAAACATTGTCGAAGTAATGCAATATTATTTGAAAATGAACAGCGTCAGTTTGGGTGTGAAGTTATACTGGCGCTGTTTGAGTTAGATCAGAAGCTGAATAAGCTGAACAAGCTCCTGTTCTGACTCTAAGTAAAAAGCATGAATTAATCAACAGAAATAACTGCGATCGACATTTTAAACTTAATGATTTACAGTGCATACCAATTTATAAATTTTATGTCCGTTTGAGGAAAAAAAAAACACTTTCTCCAAAGCTGGGAATCGAACTCGCGTCTCTGTAGCACGGCAGGGTTGCTGTGCTCCAAGTCAGCAAATTTTAGCGTTAAGCCACGGAAAGTATTGTAGCATCCTCGAACCTTTTGTGCTAGTGTTTATTTGATGTTTGGACTTCAGGTTTCACATATTCTATAGTTTATGCCTACATTTTGTAACATTTATTACTAAAATATGAAAAAGTTTCTGTTTTAGCAATGTGTTTACACAGATCACTGTAGAAATGGAACACGCATGAAATGTGTGTATTCCAAATAACGATCTATTATTTCCATTGTAAAACTCCAGCAGTTCAGTCACTCCCAGATAATCAAACAAGGCATGAGCTGGGAAAACTTAGTGAACGTTCTGCGATGGTGGGGGATGGAATAGCCGGCTACTTGCTGCTCGTCTTAATCGGCACATTTAGAAGACAAAAGAGAGGTGAGAACGGTTTTAAGGTGGGCCGGATCTACGAGTTTTTTAAGTAGACTCTGGTAATTCTAGTGTTAATGTTGGCTGACCTCTTTGTGTCAGCACCTACTTTTTTCTTTTGCAGCATTGCACATACACTCTACCTGTCCACAGTGTGAATTCCACCCTTGTTGCCAGTTGAATTGCTGTGGACTTGTAACATGAAGCCTCTCGGTTGAAAGATTTGTGATGTGGTGAACTCCTGTTGGTGAGATGAGATCTCCAGTTGTCAGAATTGAGTATTTTACAGCATGAGCTAAATGGAGAACTCCAACCGACAGCTGTGCAGAGCCTGTCTTTGACCCCTGTGAGTGGTGCGTGTGAACCGCTGATGGGCGTTATCCGGATGTATGTGTTACCTGTGTGTATGCAATGTTTATTGCACAGGGTAATCTATCCAGTATGTTTTGTTCATTTGAATCACTAGCACAAGTCATAAAACAGGCTACACTTACATCCTGCCTTTGGAATTGACCAAGAGTTTAACTTTAGTGAAAACCATTCACTTTAATATATACATTGGAATTGAGTGATCGGATAGAATGAAGTGTTGGACATTTAAACTAACATGTTACATGATAGAATATTAACCGTTTATAGCCATATTTGTGGTCCTGTTGAAACCTGTGTTCACTTGCTGTGAATAAGACGATGAATGATTATAAAAAAAGAGACAAAACTGCTGAAGAAACAAATACAAAGCCACCAAGCGTAGAGGGTAGTGCTGGGCAGTATACCAGTTCATACCGAAAACCGTTTTTTATTTTTTTTATGATATGGATTTTTCTTATACCGCAACACCGGTTTAAATTGCCTAAACGACGTTCGGAATGTGGCGCAGCGGGAAAATGTTTAAGTGGGGACCTTTTTCACCGCTACACCGCTAAACACAGATTTGTTGCACTAGGGCTCTCTTTCACTGCTACACCACCAAATAGTGGGCGGTAGCATAGGTATTCTGCGCGGTGAAAATGGACAGAGAGCATTCTGAAACTGAACTAAAAGTAAAGTTGAACATGTGATGAACAGAAGAACTTTCGCCAAAAAAAAGGAGTCACATCCGTCGCCTGGAGATACTTTAGTTTTAAAAGGTCAGATGTGTAAATACTGTTTCTATACTACTGGATAATACTGCAAGCCAAGTTGTACTTGTTTTTGTACTTGCTAGTGTATGTTTTGCTTGTATTCATTCTGCGATGTGCTATTGACTCGTTCAGAGATGAGCGCAAATCTGAATGGATGGCATAATTAAACATGTATAACGAAGATATTTTTAAAGTTCTGAACACTCCGTCGGCTAAGTTAATAACTAGTTTTAATTTCACAAAGACATTTATCGTGTGGTGATTAACACAAAGTATTTGATGTGCTGCATTAACTTGTGATGGGGTTTGAGAAAATCTAGTAAATTAAACATTGATTTTAGGATGAAGTTTAGTTTACAACATTCTACTTTAATTATAAAATAAACTGAGAATAAAGTGGAAAAGTTGACTTTAATCTTGACATAGTCAACATGTCGAATTTATTCTCGACATATAGTTTGTTTTTTTCTTCCGTGTCCATATTTTTTTTTTCTTCACAGTGGCCCTAATGCGCTTCCATAGGGCTATACCACAAACAGCATTATAAATGCAAGTTGCAGTTTTTATTATTTATGTATATAGCTTAGCTTGAAGCAAGGTCCATATTAATGCTGTTTGCCTAAATGATGGTACAGTTGGTAAGATGTCATGACATTGTCATCACCAAGATTGCACTTGTTTTATTTTATTTTAATTTGGTGAATACTGTGTAATGCACCTGGGCTTGAAGCCTTGAAGTAATGGTGCAACTATCAGTAATACTATTATGTATTTTATTGTTATTATTTATTAGTTTAAATATTATGCAGTTTAATGATGGTAAAATGGTTTAAAAAGTCACTTTAACATGTCAGTGGACAGAGATTGTTAACATTAACAGAAAGTGTAGTTGGTTTACAAAAAATATTTACTATTTATTCCTTTTCTAAGACATGTTCAGTGCAATCCAACTTTTGACAAACACCTCTGGATATTTTACTAAGTCTAAATGCCTCTTTGGATGGTTGAAAATATGTTGTCAAAATCATAGTTTAAGCTTTTGCAAAATTTGTTCAATTAAAGGTTCTATATTTTGACTGCATCTGTCATGCAATGTGATTCCTTCTCTTTAGTGCCACCCCCTTGAAAACTATCACTTTATGGGGCCGTGCAAACCTGGATTAATACTTGTGTGCACATTAAAATGTCTTTTTGTACGATGTACAATTCTCATAACAGTCTACTAGGTTATTCTTAGCCAGTCTACTGCAGTAATTGCAGTGGAAAATGTGGTTAACATCCACTCATGCATGGGGAAAAAAATACCGTCTAATACCGTGAACCGGCAGAATTTAGAAAAATACCGTGATATAGAATTTTGGTCATACCGCCCACCTCTAGTAGAGGGTCTGTCAGATATAAATCCATAATGTTGGCGGTTTTCCAGAGTGGCTGCATTTGTATCGTCAGGCCATCATAAATGTATACATTTAAATGCATACATCACAGGAGATTTGTGGATGAACTCTTTGTGAAAGGGGCTGTAGGATAGACAAAACCATTGCAACAACCATTTAACCAAACACTGGCATTTAAATTAAACGTCTTATGCTGAATTTCAAAGCATATGTTATCCACCACCGATGACTGATGGTGTGTTTTTTTTTTTTAATGAAATTATTTGATTTCAAGTAATGTTTTAAAACTATATTCAGGAGTCATATTAATCCTAATAATTGTGATTCAAATGTGAAAATCATTTTTTTTTTGGTATAATTAAACAGTCAAGCATTAACATTATCTTAATCAGTTGGACACTGTGTATAGACCAGACCTATTTTAATGATCTGGCCAAAGATTTCTAGAGAGCAGGGTGCCTCAAGAGCAGAATCCTGATAAGAGTTATTCAGTCAGGACAGCTCAGAGCACCGCTGTATGGGGTGGTGGTTTGGGCACAAAGGAGCTGCATCAGCCCACTTTTGATGCAAAGCAGCAACTAAATTGCATTATAAAATTAAAGCAAAGAATATGAATGGCTATAACATTGTTGGTTGTCTAGAGTTGGTTCATATATGTCGAGCAAACTAATGTAACATGCGAAGTTTCCAAAAAGAAAATAGCAGTATATGAGAGCACAGAATGAAGTTAAAGCCTGGCTTCAACAAACAGCTCTCTAGAATTCTTTGCCCTGATTCTGACATAGTGGATAAGGCTTTGGCTGAGGTTGTGTGTTCGTATCCCACTACTGATTCTATGTGACCATCACCAAGTCACTTCACCTGCCCGTGCTCAAATTGAGGAAAAAAAAAAAAAAACTAAATATAGCCATCTGTGCCTCAAATGTTGCAAGTTACCTTGAATAAAGCTGTCGGCCAAACAAATAACATTTGTGTATTTTAATAAAATACAGTACATTATATATATTTATCATTGAATGCACAAGGCACACTGAATGTTATATATTTCATTAGCCAGTGTGATTACATAAGGAGCTGAGCATGCTTTACCTGAGACTGGGGTAGGAAAAATGGCACCACTGTCCATCACACCTTCTTACCCTTCAACAGTGGCTATACCACGATGGGAAGAAGAATGAGCATTCTGTCTGTAATGAGTGGCTGGAGGACTATCAGTGCACACTTGAAGTGCAATCCTCCTGTTACATGCTCAGCTTCACATGAGCAACAAGCTGTAGAATTAGTTTCTTTATATGTCTGTAGTAATTCAGTATGCAATATTTAATATAAATTTTTTGGTATGGCATAACTGAGCCTGTCATGAATTATCAACAGCTTTTCTGTAGTTTCATTTTATATTGTGATAGAAATAAGTTAACGGAAGAATTCAATTCAATTCACATGTTTTCAGTTTACACTTGAATTCCTGTTTCGTTTAAAAATTGAATGCATCTGTTGGTTTAAATGAACTATTGAAGACATTACCAGAGTTGGCTCAGAATGAATGAATTAGTGAAGACAATTATATGTCATGCACAGATGATTATATGAGCCTAACCAAAGCTTAAAGCTTCAAAAGGAAATAATTAAAAACACATAAACTCCAAAATTCTAAATTTTGCCTTCGGATAAAGAAATGTGGCTTTGATTGATCAAGTTGATATGTTAAACAGAGTTTTATCGTCACTCTATCAGCTTTTGATCATACCTGTTTATTTTTACCATTTTTTTTTCTTAAAGTGAATGGCATATATTGCTATTTGTCAGTCAAGATTAAATTAATAATTTTCAGCAAATTTAATCTCTATTGTTTATGCAGTGCTCATTTTTTTAAAATTAAAGTAGTTTAAAGGCAGTTTTTTTTCTTTCTTTCATATAAACTTCTGCATTACCAGGCTATCCACAATTGTAACACAGACAACTCCATACACATTTTGCGTCCTCTACTTCTGTTAAATTTTAACCTATGCACTCCAGTATAGTGAAAGCATGTTAAATCCATGAAGATGGATTACTTTGCTGATATTTGTACCTCTTTTTGTTTAACTGTACAGATAAATACACAACCTTGATGGCTGCCTGCACAGCATCAGGCCTGGAAGAAAAAATTGTGAAGTGTGTTGAACTCCTGCTGTTGAGGAATGCTGACCCAAATGTCTCTAACAAGTAAGAAAAAAAGCTGTATTTGTAAGAGAACCTCATGTCTTGCAAAAATGTGTTTTCTGACAACTTCCCATTTTGAATAAAAGCAGTTGGCAAAAATAGGCATTAAAGCTTTTTTCAGGGCTCAACATTTTAAAACATTTGAAATTGCCATAAAAGCTAAGCACACTTTTTTAGTGTGTTCCAAACTATTCTTTTAGGTTTATTTCTTTTCTTCCTCAGTCAAATTTTTATGAAACGTTTTAGCCAGACGAAACATAATTTAACACAAAAACTTTTCATGTGCATTTGCATATAATGCGAAAAAGCACCAACACCCACATCCTAGTGGCAAAATACCTACAAGAGTTGTGGGCACTGAAGTGGCTTCTACTTGATGTTCTACCTGTAAAAAAAAAAAACGCTTCTGTGACTGCTTAGCAGCTTGTACTCCCTTCATACTCAATAGCTCACTTGTCATGCTTCTTCAAGTAAGTTGTGTGAGGTTCATGACCATTAAAAAAAAAAAAAAAAAAATGCAAGCAGCTTATGTAGAAATGAGGAAAGAGGAGACCTGCTCCATAACTATTGCTGGGTGACACGTTATGCATACAGTAAATAAACCTGTACTCAATTTTTCTTTTGCTAAAACAACATATCTGCATTTTGTGCACATTTGAGTGATTCAATATTTCTATAAGTAATTTGCAGTTTGCCACAATGACCTGGTATCCAACAAGGAACAATTCACCTAGAAATCTTAGCTTGAGACTTGATAAGAGATTTTTGTTCTCCATTGGGCGATTCTTTAAAAAGTTTAAGTAATTTAAACTGTAATTAGCTGTGAGCCCTCCAAAACTAACAGCACATCAATCAATGCAATTTTACTTTAGGCTACTTCACTTGAGCTTAACTCTACTGTATGTGAAAGCTGTTTCAGCATCACAAGCCTATTTGGGCTGCATTCCTAACTACATGAAATTATAAAATGCTGTTAAAAAACTTGTGTTAGTAGGGTACATAAAATATATGTAATTATGTTCAACTTTTGCTTTTATTTACTGTATGAACCAGTAGTGGTGTACTGCGTGATAACATGCAGTGAATACACTTGACTTATAGTTTTCATACTCTGTACGTTTAGCATTCGTTTGCTCAGAGGTTGATGCACTTGCTGCTTCGTGAGCAGCTGTTGTTTTTTCTGCTCTCTAGCGGTCGACTTCTCTTCTTCCGTCGGCATCGTTTCTTGTTAAAACTGATTAAGTCAGTTTTTGTGTTGCAATTACTTAGTATGTTTTTCTTAATTTTTCACTTAAGCTGGCACTTAAGTCTTCAATCTGCCTCAAAAATGATTTAGCCTGTACGCATGCGCCACACAGCTGCCCTGCTGCCCACTGCCAATAAAATAAAATAAAAATAAAAAGAGTAATAAAAATCATCACCCCAAAAGCGGAAATTAGAGGTCACGTAGTATATGTGTACCAAATTCCAGGTCAATAGGTCAAACAGTTTGCGAGCTACAGGTGATTTAAAATCCTGGACAAGCGGACAACCAAGGTAGCATATTATATAAGAAGATATGGCACACTGTTACAAAATAATAAACAAAATGTGATAATCAAGTCAACTGAAAACTTTTAAAACCATTAACTCGTCTAACACATCTGAAAGTTATGCCATGCCTACATTTTCATGTGTTTTGATCATATTAATGTTCTAATGTCAAACCCATTAAATGACTCTTACAGGGGTGTTTGATGTGATCTACTGTATATATAATTGTGACTTGGATGAGTTGGTTGTTGGTGTTTTTAGGTGAATTTTTAACATTTATACAGACCTCCAGCGCACTGTTGTATGGGTAGGAAGATCACAAGACCAGATAATGGAAAGGAATGGTGTTTTTTTTTTGTTTTTTTTTTTGGGAAGCAAGGCCTATGCTTGTGTGCAAATATACTCTTTAGACTAATTTAGGAAAAAACATTGTCTTGACACCTGTGTTCAATTTTAGGTTATTAAAGAGTGGGCTGTGGAGATGCCACCCTGAAAGCAGTCCCAGTTTCTTCTTATGATGGCATATCTAAAGACCATAGGAAGCAAGGGGCTTGTTTTTGGGGAAGGGAACTTTAATCTGCAACACAGAGATGGGAGTAAAGATAGAGTGTAAGAGACGTGAGTAATTCTGATAAGGCCCAGATGACAGAGTTCGAGCATTTTCAAAATGTTAGGGCTTCTGGAGTGCTCACAGTCAGCCATGGTGAGTAGCTATCAGCTGTAGTACAGGGAGGAGAAAAACAGCCAAGACTTATTAAAGGAACAGGTCAAAGAAGGCTATCCTTTCTGGTACAAATCAACAGAATTTCTACTGTTGCACAAATGGTAAATAATTTTAATGATGGTTATGGGATCCTGGGTATGACGTGGTCCTGTGTATGACTTTAAACTGCATGCAGCCCTGTAAGCGGTCCGCCATCTTGCAGGGAAATCATGGGGGTTGGTGGCAGGATTGGCACTCCAGCCAATGTTAAAAAAGAAAAAAAAAAGAAACGTCAAAACCATCGGAGAAGCAATGGAGTCAGGCCTGTTGGGAATCAGAACTGGTGTGGTGCTGAGGCGTTGCTCGCTGCACGGCAGCACTTGGGTCCCAATTTGAGGTGGTGCGTGGAATGTCTTGCCTCTCAGGCATTATGGTCATCTTCATCTGCTGTCAGAGGAGCTGTGTAAACTCCGCATTTCAGTGGTGGCACTTTCTGAGGTGCGCAGACCTGGGACTGGCCAGATCTCTGTATGTGGATATACCTTTTATTGGTCTGGTCACTCTGATGGCTGTCATACTTGGGGAGTATTTCTCCAAACTTTAAATTTTATGACTAGGCATTTATGCTCTGTCCATTTCAATCAAGGTTTGATCCTTGTAACAATCAATTTGGAGGCCTTTTGAATCTTTTGTTGCATCACATAACTTTTCCAAGATATTATTTACCAAAACAACAGAAGATATATAAAACTTAGATTTTTTTATATATAAGCTTAGCACTTTGTTCTGTTGCTGTAGTGCACTGTCGGGCAACCAGTGCGCCGTGGAATCTTCTAGGGGTGCCGCGAAAACTTTTGTAAAATATTTAAAATTGCGTGTTTTTGAACTTTTGGTTGATTTAAAAAGATGTTTATAAAAAAAAAATATTTTATGTTGGAAAAACAGATAACGGTTAATCAGATTGTTGAATAAACGAATGTATTTATTTTGAATGCAAGTTAAAATTTTCGCTGTTCACCATTCATCATAATATCAACACCAGCAGTGTCAAAAACACATCTCGTGAGACTTAAAAAGTCTCGTCGTTAGAAGATTTCGCTCACTGTACGGATAGAAGAAGGCAGAGCAAATATAGAACGAGAAAATACGAACACTACATTTCGGCTCTTGCCGACGAGAGAGTATCGCTATAGCTGCAGCTCTCACCACTTAATCGTCTGAGTATTACTATTGAAAAATTAACCTTATTTTCGCTCTGGCACCACTGATAAACACAGTAAACTTTGTAAACTCAGTGACCTTTTCCAGTTTACTATTTGGAAGCTCTTATCTCTGTGAGCAAGGTTTTTCAACACTTACAGAAATGAAGTCTAAAACGCGAGAGACTTCAAATGATCGACAAGGAAATGCGCATCTGTCTTTCGAAAATTGATCCTCGCATCAATTTCATATGTGCTGAAAAACAATCTCAACGTTCACATTAATTAAATTTAAGATTTATCCTTCCATCCATCCATTTTCCAACCCGCTGAATCCGAACACAGGGTCACGGGGGTCTGCTGGAGCCAATCCCAGCCAACACAGGGCACAAGGCAGCAACCAATCCGAGGTGCCAACCCACCGCAGGACACACACAAACACACCCACACACCAAGCACACACTAGGGCCAATTTAGAATCACCAATCCACCTAACCTGCATGTCTTTGGACTGTGGGAGGAAACCGGAGCGCCCGGAGGAAACCCATGCAGACACGGGGAGAACAAAGATTTATCCTTTGATTCCTTTATTAATAAAATGTCTTTCAAACTTGTAAAATTAACTGTTTTTATTGGCGATTGTCCATAGATTGTGTCATCATGACTTTATTTATGGACAGTCCCTCGGGTGCGCCACGAAAGAAAATTTTTGGACTTAGTGCGCCGCAACTCAAAAAAGGTTGCCTTTCGCTGCTGTAGCGGATCGGCTTTTTCTGATGGTTTCCAATGTCACTCCTTTCAACGAGCATATTATGAGACTCAGATTATGGCACTACCTGGGTGCCTTATCTGTTGTCTTGGTATATGCTCTGACTGCTGTGAGTTATGTCTCGGTGAGGGAGACATTTTATTCACAGCTTTGTTTGGTGGTTGATGGGTGCCCATGAGGTGACATTCTTCTGGTCATGGGCGACTTCAATGCAACCACTAGCACTGACGGGGCTGGCTGTGAGGATATTCTTGGTCCCCATGGGATTGGTGACCATGGTGAAAGCGGCTCCATGTTCCTTGAGTTTGCGAAAGGTCAGGGGCTGTGAATCGCTGGATCCTGGTTCCAGTGCCCTTAGCCACATCGTTGGACTTGGTACTCCAGTACTGGTGGTGCGGTGAAGGAGATGGATCACATCCTCATGGGCAGATACTGGAGGCTCTTGCAATACTGCAGGGTCTACAGAAGTGCCCATTTTGTGAATTCTGACTACAGACTTGTTGTTGCTACTCTGAAGATCCAGCTTAGGTCCAGTAGGCTACCACCTTCTAGGAAAATGAGTCTGGATTTGGCCAGACTCCCAAGATCAGGCTGTTTCTAATGAGATTGCATGCAGTTTGTGTGGGGACCTTGCAGCTATAGGTGCGACTGATGATCCTAATGTGATTTGGGAGACCTTCCATGACAGGACCCTGAAGGAGGTGGTTTATCTCGCAGGGCACCCTGAATATCATCGAGAGGAGTCACCGCGCATGGCTTGATGTCAACTCTGGTCTGTACCGGGAACTGAGGAGGACGGCTGCATGGGCTCTGAAGGCAGATAAAGAGGCGTTTGTTAGAAGAATCTGTGAGCAAGTGACAAACCATCTGTGGTCTAGCGAGGAATTTAAGCATTACGCACATCCAAATCTGTTCCTTGGAGAGTCACAGTCAGGGCGGCTGATGGAACGTTCCTTACAGGTGACACTGCAGTTGTGAACTGCTGGGCCAGCTACTTTGAGCAGCTGTTCAAAGGTGATCCTCCAGCTAGGACGAAGGATATCTTTGGGTTCAGGGTTTCTGAGGCTGATCCTCCAATTAGCTGTGAATGAGTTCTTGCTCCTACTCTGTTCAGTGCTTGCACCGACTGGGTGTTGGGCAAGGTCGTGGGGTCCAGTGGCTGTGGGGCATCTTTTGGCAAAGAAAGATTCACTGATCTTGACTTTGTTGATGATACTGTGGTCTTCGACATAAACGGCGAGAATAAAGTGGAAATGTCAACTTTAATCTCGACAAAGGCGTCAAAATTAAAGTAGAAATGTCGAGAATAAAGTCATCATGTCGACTTTATTCTCGACATATAGTTTGTTTTTTTTCTTCCGTGTCCGTATTTTTTCTTCTTCACCGTGGCCCTAATACGATTCCGTAGGGCTATACCACAAATAGCATTATAAATGCAAGTTGCAGTTTTATTATTTATGTATATAGCTTAGCTTGAAGCAAGGTCCATATTAATGCAGTTTGCCTAAATGATGGTTCAGTTGGTAAAGATGTCATCACCAAGATACACTTTTTTTATTTTATTTTAATTTGGTGAATACTGTGTAATGCACCTGGGCTTGAAGTCTTGAAGTAATAGTGCAACTATCAGTAATAATACTACTGTATTATTAATTTTATTATTATTTATTAGTTTAAATATTATGCAGTTTAATGATGGTAAAGCTGTTTAAAAAGTCACTTTAACGTGTCAGTGGACAGAGATTAATATTAACAGTGTAGTTGGATTACAAAAAATATTTACTATTTATTCCTTTTCTAAGACATGTTCAGTGCAATACAACTTTTGACAAGCACCTCTGGATATTTTACTAAGTCTAAATGCCTCTTTGGATGGTTGAAAATATGTTGTCAAAATTTTAGTTTAAGTTGTTTGCAAAATTTGTTCAATGAAAAGGTGCTATATTTTGACTGCATCTGTCATGCAGTGTGATTCCTTCTCTTCATTAGTGCCACCCCCTTGAAAACTATCACTTTTATGGGGCCATGCAAACCTGTATTAATACTTGTGTGCACATTAAAATGTTTATTTGTACAATATACAATGCTCATGACAGTGGAATAGGTTATTCTTAGCCAGTCTACTGCAGTAATTGCAATGGAAAATGTGGTTAACATTCCCTCATGCATGGGAAAAAAATACCGTCGAATACCGTGAAACTGGTATAATTTAAAAAAAATACCGTGATATAGAATTTTGGTCATACCGCCCACCCCTATTCAGAGGTGTTGTAGAGTAACATCATACTTTGTCAATTTGACACATACAGTAGTGCAGCAACAGTCTATTAGGCAAGTGATCATAGTTTTTTTGCTCATCAGTATATGTAAAAACTAATTGCTAAATTTATTTAAAGACTTGGGAGGATTTTTATAACTTTTTTTTAAAACTGAGATTATACACCAGGCTGTTTAATATTACATATGTAAGTTTAAACATTAAAGTGTACTGAAGACATCCAAAGTTGTTTTCCAAATAAATGTGTTATTGGAAGCAGTAAAGTTATCCACTTACAGACAAATATATTTAGTTATTTAGTGTTCATTTTCATAATTTTTCAACTCGCAGCAAGTTTGCATGCTGTCCACTGCTGAAGTTAATGCACATTTTTTCAATGTGTTACCTTGATACCTCTGTATTTGTCTTGTGAACATTTATAGCTCTCATTTCTGTATTAAAGGGTAAATTTGTAATTTTTCAAAATTATTACATTACAAACATGGCATATATACTTTTTCATGTGAAATCTCCAAACTCCAGAGTTTTCTATAAAGTTTAAAGAAGTATCTTGCCCGCATAGGTGCTTTACAATGCAGACAATTGGATATGAAGCAGGACTGGAAAATAAAAGCCGAAAATTTACTGGATACATCCTCTTTGACAAAAGAAAACATTCTTTCAGAGTGTCAGATGCATGTTTGTCACAACAAAAGGGATCTGGAAATAATCATTTCATTGCATATTCCTGGTGCTGTTTTTCTTGAGGTAAGGATATGTTTTCTGTTTGCTTGTGTGAGTTCTCGCCTAAATACGTAAGTAAATGAAAACAACACCAACCAAGTGGCACGAAAAGTTCACTGTGATGTTATTTTTCAAGCAGAAACTTCTTCCCAGGGGTGTGAAAGGTTATTGTGGGCGACTACAAGTGCTAAGGTGGTGCGCACTGCTAGTTTTCTTTTGAAATGTCTGAATCTCATAGTAGTGGTGTTCAAAAATGATATAAGAGCTTTTACAATGTCTGTTTTAATCGAAAGTCACAAATCAATACACAACAACTGTCTTGGCTTGAATAATGGACGTATTCATTAAGTTTTAAGGCTTTTGTTTTCCGACTTTACCCATGCCTCATTTTTTCCAGTGTATAAGTCTACAACGCCTGGCATGTTCTTCATCTATTCTAGTAATTTCGCTTCTTAACTCTGATATTTTCTTGGTTTCTAATTTATTTCTGTGGGAAACAAATGAAATAATCTGTCCTCTTAAGAAGGCCTTTAGAGTTTCCCAGAGTGTTCCTGCGGAAACCTCTGTGGACGTGTTTGTCTCTAGGAAGAAGCTGATTTGTTTGGATATAAATTCTGTGCAGTTCTCGTCTGCCAGTAGAAGAGGGTTAAGGCGTCATCTGTGAGGTGAGTGTGAGGGGCTTATTGATTTTAGCTCCAAGACTAGAGGTGCATGGTCGGAGATAACAATTGTGTCGTATTTGCATGATTTAATTGTAGACAAGAAATTATTATCTATAAAAAAAAAAAAAAAAAATCAATTCTTGAGTAGCTATAATGCACTGGTGAGTAGAACGAATATGTTCTTGAGTTTGGGTTAAGAAACCTCCAGGGGTCTGATAAGTTGTGATCATTTAAAAACTGTATAATTGTCTTTGCAGTATTAGATATCGTCCCCCCTGACACAGGAGTCTTATCTAAGAGTGGATTTAAAACCCAATTAATGTCCCCAGCCATTATAATTTTATGAGTGTTCACATTGGGAATGGATACAAATAGATTTTGCATGAATTCCTTATCATCAGCATTAGGTGCATAAACATTTATCAAAATCATTTTACTGTTATATAAGTTGCCCATGACCATCACATATCTCCCTTCAGGGTCCGATACTACATCTGATGCTACAAATGGAACTGTTCTGTGTATGAGAATTCCCACCCCTCTAGTTTTCTTTATAAAGCTAGAATGGAACATTTGGCCAGTCCAGTCTTTTTGTAGTATGAACTGATCCTTGCTTAGTAAGTGGGTCTCCTGTAAAAATACTATTTTAGCGTTTAAGCCTGTTAGGTGAGAGCATACTTTCTTTCTCTTTAATTTGTGATTCAGGCCTTTAACATTCCAGCTCACAAAGTTAACTGTCCCATCATGGAGACATTGATTCTGAGTTTTCAATGTCATTTTATAGTCTTAACTGGTAATGAGGCAGTTTCAATCTTAGTTTAAAATTTCCCCATGAGTTATTGCATTTTAGCCTATTGGTTGCATTGATATTTATAGTTATAGGGATTAGAAGAATAGATTAGCTATAGCCTTCTCTCCTTCTCTCCCCACCTTTATCCCCCCACCCCCCCCATTTTGCCCCCCCCACATGAGGCTTGATCCCACTTCACGATGTCCCGGTCCTCTGACATACGAAGAGACAGAGCACGTCCAAAACAAAACAAACCCCACCCCGCAGCGGCCTTAGAGAATTACAACAAAGAGATATCTATTGCAGCTGAATTCTTAATACTATCTGCCGAAAATATAATCATTAACAATCTAAGCTTAAAATAATCTTCAGCAATTTTAAAAATTTAAATATTAAGATGATAAAATAATGAACCCTGGGAATGATTTTAAAAAGTAGTCTAGGATAAACATGGTAATTCCTACTGTAATAGTATAATGTAATAGTATAAATAGCAATAAACCAAGTGTATGATGTTAAACAGTCTACTTTAAGGTAATAAAAAAAACCAAATCCTACTTTAATTACTTCCACACTCACGTCTATAACTCTGATTAACACATAAACATAAAATGTCCAGATAAAGAAAAGGATGTATAATTATAATACCAGTCTCTTTAAATATGGATCCGGAGAGCAGATGACAGGTCCTTCACATACCTTGATAGAATATGGCTCATTAACTTTCAAAAGTGTGTCGGAAACAGCTTCTTTAATTCCTTTTTGGCTTCTTCTATGCTTGAAAAAATATAATATTGATCTTGAACTTCCACTTTCAGTTTGGCGGGATACAAGAGGCTGTATTTGATATCGGCTTCCCGTAGCAACTTTTTAATGTCAGAGTAGGCTGCACGTTTTGCAGCTGTTGATGGTGAGAAGTCGGGGAAAATACGAATAAGATTATTTTCAAATATAATTTCTTGCTTGTGTCTGAGAAGTGCCATTACATCAAGCTTACATCGTAGTCGCACGAAGCGGACAATAAAAGACCTGGGTTTAAAGGTACTAGAACTGTATGTGCGATAAACAGCTGCTATCTCAATGTCGAGTTTAAAATCATCTCCAATTATTTTAGACAGTAATTCTACGGCAAATTTCATTGGGCTTGAGCTTTCTCGTTTCTCAGGTATACCCTCAATTCTTATATTATTTCTTCTGTGCCCATCTTCCAGGGCCGCAAGTCTGTTTCCGAGTTTTTGGCATTCGGAATTCACAGCTGTGGCTTTTTCATCGGCGTTAGATGCCAATTGTTCCGTCATCCAGCTGATCTGTAACGTCTTTAATCTGGTTGGTAAGCATTTTCAGTTTGAATCTATTTTCTTCGATGTGTTCTTCTAATTTCTCAAACATGCCTTTAAAGTTCACGTCAAAACGTTTAAATAGACGCGTTTCCCGGTCTTTGTTATCCTTCTTAAGCTCAATGTTAGACTTCATAAGATCATTCTTGTTTTCCTTCTTAAGCTCATTTATGGCCATAGCCAGTGTAGCAATCATCTTTTTCAGTTCGGATAGTTCGCTTCGGATTTCATGCTCTGCGAGTGGAAGTGCAGCTCCTGTTACGGCAGGTGCTGCAGGCTTGCGATGAGTAGATGAAAGCACATCCCGCAGGGCCTTTTCTAGTCTCGAATGAACCTCAGAAATCGGCGATCCAGCGCGACATGTATCACCTGTATCACTTGCACCTTTGCTCCCGTTTTCACTCTCAACTGGAGACGAAACAATGGAGCGGGGTCCCAGGAGATCCGCGCCTTCGTCTGCCTGTTCCAAGTCAGTTTCCGAGAGGCCATATCTTGTACTCGGGCCGGATGTCTGTCCAGACTTTGAAGCAACTTCAAGTTTCTTTTCCGGTTCTTTCTGACTTTTCTTCTTGTTACTCATGCTTGTATATTGTAGTGGAAGTTCCTTGGTCGGGTTAAATACAGGATACCTCTAAACAATGTGAAATACGTGGGAAATTAAAGCCACTGCAAGCGGAGCTCTGCTTGAGACGTCCATCTCCTATAACGGTTGAGACCAACTCACATTCTGACAATTACTTCAAAACCTTTCAGTTTCAGAATCTCTCCAGTTATGTGATTAGAGAATGCAGACTTGTATTGGGGAGTAAATTAAACACAGGGCTACCTTCCTACTATCCAGTTCATCCCTGCCTCATTGTGATCTCTCCCCACTGGAAACGCAATTTCCAAAAAGTGATTACAGGGCTCCTTCCCACCACACTGCCCAAATCAATCCATTAACCACGTATCTTCCTGAAGGTTAAGTAGAAAGGTTTTACAGTGATCCCTCGCTATATCGCGCTTCGTCTTTCGCGGCTTCACTCCATCGCGGATTTTAAATGTAAGCATATGTGAATATATATCGCGGATTTTTCACTGCTTCGCGGATGTCTGCGGTCTACAGTATGTGTGCTTCCTCAGTTGATTTGCCCAGGGGATGCATTTGAATTCAAACAAGGGACGCTATTGGCGGATGGCTGAGAAGCTACCCAATCAGAGCACGCAGTTAAGTTCCTGTGTGCTGCTGATTGGCTCAGCGACGGAGTGTTGCATTAACCAGGAAGTCTAATCTCACTCATTCAGCATTAACGTGCCCAAGCGCCAACAGAAGATGCAGATGATTGCAGAAAAGGTAAACGTTTTGGATATGTTGAAGGAAGAAAACAGCTACACCGCTGCAGGACACCATTACAGCATAAATGAGTCCACGATTCTTTTTATTTAAAAAGGAGGAAAAGCATATAAGATCTACGGCCGCAGTGTCCTTTAACCAGGGTGCAAAACGAGTTGCAATTGATCGTGATAAGGCAGTAGTCTGGATGGAATCTGCTTTAGGGATTTGGATTGAAGAGTGATGGAAGAACAACGACGGCGGTACTAAACAGTCGCCTGAAGAGGCTCCTTTAGAAGGGCTGTAACGCTATCCTTTGTTGTGCAGTAAAATTAAACTCATCGTTATCGGACAAGTCATTGTTGGTGAGTAACCATAATTAATTATTTATGTACAGTACTTATTACATGTACACAGTTTAGTGTCACTGTACACACATTTTACTGTATACCATTTTTCTTGCATTGTACGTATTTATTGCTGGTGGCCTGTCTGTTGTTATGGCTGTAACATATGTGATATCGGAGACGCTCGATATCTTTAAAATAATATTTAGGTTTTACTGTATGTAAACTGTGTTTACATACATAATTTCAACGAATCTTACCTAATATCTAAGAGAATGCAAAGAGTTTATGCTGTATAATTGTGCGTGAAATGTTTATAATAGTGTGGGAGAGTTTATAAGGGCTTAAAATATATAAAAATAACCATATAAACATATGGTTTCTACTTCGCGGATTTTCTTATTTCGCGTGTGGCTCTGGAACGCAACCCCCGCGATGGAGGAGGGATTACTGTATATTAAAATTTTGTAATTCTGTGGGGATGAAAATCATAGATAGATACTTTATTAATCCCAAGGGGAAATTCACATACTCCAGCAGCAGCATACTAATAAAAAACAATATTAAATTAAAGAGTGATAACAATGCAGGTATACAGACAGACAATAACTTTGAATAATGCTAACGTTTACCCCCCCCGGGTGGAATTGAAGAGTCACATAGTGTGGGGGAGGAATGATCTCCTCAGTCTGTCAGTGGAGCAGGAAAGTGACAGCAGTCTGTCGCTGAAGCTGCTCCTCTGTCTGGAGATGACACTGTTCAGTGGATGCAGTGGATTCTCCATAATTGATAGGAGCCTGCTGAGCGCCCATCGCTCCGCCACAGATGTCAAACTGTCCATCTCCATGCCTACAATAGAGCCTGCCTTCCTCACCAGTTTGTCCAATCGTGAGGCGTCCTTCTTCACTATACTGCCTCCCCAGCACACACCGCGTAGAAGAGGGCACTCACTACAACCGTCTGATAGAACATCTGCAGCATCTTATTGCAGATGTTGAAGGACTCCACCCTGACTGGGATATCCTGCAGGGTTCACAGAGTGAGAACATTGAGGAGGTTCTTGACTACACTACTGACTACATCAACTTCTGTATGGACATTGTAATTCCAGTAAGAACAGTATGCTGCTATGCTAACAACAAGCCGTGGATTACAAGTGACATCAAGGGCCTTTTGAACCAGAAAAAAAGGGCTTTTAAAGGCGGTGATCAGCATGAGCTCAAGCACGTGCAGCAGGAACTTCGAGTCCAGCTCAGGGCGGCGAAGGAGCAGTACAGGAGAAAGCTGGAGCAGAAGTTGCAGAATAACAGCATGAAGGAAGTGTGGGATGGAATGAAGATCATCACTGGCTGCAGTTCGAAGCGGTGTGCCACCATTGAGAGAGATGTGGAGAGAGCAAACCAGATGAACAACTTTTTTAACAGGTTTGACCACCCTAACCCACTCTCACCTCTGAGTACTGCACCCTCCACCCATCCTTCTGCTGATACCAGCATAGGAGAGAGTTTACCCCAACCCACAATTACAGCAGCCCAGGTAAGCAGAGAGCTGAGGAGACCACAGCAAAGCAGTGGGTCCAGATGGAGTATCGCCACGACTGCTGAAGGCCTGTACGTTGGAGCTGGGGAGTCCTCTACAGTGCATCTTCAACCTGAGCCTGGAACAGGAGAGAGTCCAGAGGCTTTGGAAAACATCTTACATCACCCCAGTCCCAAAGGTATCACATCCTTGTGAGCTGAATGACTTCCGGCCTGTCGCTCTGACATTGCATGTGATGAAAACCACGGAGCGGCTGCTGCTTCACCACCTGAGGCCACAGGTCCGCCACGCCCTTGACCCTCTGCAGTTCGCATACCAGGAGAAGGTGGGAGTGGAGGATGCCATCATCTACATGCTACACCGATCCCTCTCCCACTTGGACAGAGGCAGTGGTGCTATAAGAATTATGTTTCTGGACTTCTCTAGTGCCTTCAACACCATCCAACCTCTCCTCCTCAGGGATAAGCTGGCAGAGATGGGAGTAGATTCATACCTGGTAGCATGGATCGCGGACTATCTTAAAGACAGACCTCAATATGTGCGTCTTGGGAACTGCAGGTCTGACATTGCGGCGCTCCTGTGTTGCTGACCACAGAGGACTGTACTTTCTGCGGTCCTGTTCAGCCTATATACATCGGACTTCCAATACAACTCGGAGTCCTGCCACGTGCAAAAGTTCACTGCTATCGTGGGCTGCATCAGGAGTGGGCAGGAGGAGAATGACCTTAACATTTGCACGACAACCACCAAGGGTAACATGATCTCCTCGATAGAGCATTATCTTAAAATAATAGAATTTTGTCAATATATAGGCAAAAAGAGTGATGGGAATTATGTATTGTAATTGGAGTTGTTGGGCTAACGTCATTCACTTCACTATGGCTGGAACACAACATTGGTTTGAAAAACCATTGCCAGACATTCTTAATATCAGCTCAACAGTTTCATCTTTTCCTATCATGACCTCTCTTTGTAAGGCAACATCTGCATCTTGTCTTGTGATTGATCATTTTATCAGGTAAATGATATCTCGGAGATGGCTCTCCAAGGTACTATCTAAATACTCAAACTCAAACAAAGAGCTATAACACAGCAATTAGCAGCGTCAATAGTCAACTTAAGGATGGACTTGTGTGCACTTAAGAAACCATTGACAAAATGTCTGTTCCTTTCTTTAAAACCCTTTGCACACCCTGGATCTGGGCCAACTATATGAGTTTATTGCCCTTATCCTGGGTGTAACTTCTGGTCCATCGAAGAGACCCCAGTGCCTATAGGTTGTGGCAGCAACAAAGGCTAAAGCAATCATTTTTACTCCAAAGCATATTATGCCAAGCCTTTAAAAGATACCAAGTGCTTGAGCAGAGGAAGCTTGTACATAGGGCCACATGTTCATCTTATTGAAAACAATAGCTGTCTGTTCGCCAGCTCCCCAGCAGATGTAATTTTTGCTAGCAGTAAGTGGACCAACATGGTCTATTTGAACCACAAAGAGAAACCTCAGTACATCCTGCACCCAGAAGGTGTGCCATGGCAAAGAAGGAGACGAGCACCTAAATCAAAGATAGAAAAGCACTCTGAAGATCCTTCCATGTGTCTAGAGAATGCTAGGAAAAGAACAAATCATTGTTTACAACCAATCCATAAGTACACTTGCTTTGATTCTGAGCAGTTACAATTAAAACTTAGGACAAAGCCAGCTAATGTATTCTTGTAACTGAAAGGTAATCAAACCTTTGTGAATTACAAGTTCGAGGTTTTAAGTTTCATGCTAAAGTCATTAAGAAGATATGCTTATTCATGGGTTAGTCATCAATAATTAAGTGGAAATTGTTTTGCGACCTGTTGTGGAAAAAAGCAGATGATGCCTTAACACTGCTACCAGAATGGACGGCAAATCCTAGCAACCCCTGGAAATACTGCGTCATTGGGCAGCTTCAATGTTTGCTGCGAGGGCTGCTTGGTGAAATACGAGTGGGCTAGTTTTAAAAGTGAGCTATACCATGTAGACAGGATCACAGTTGGTGGTGTCTTTTTTGTTTCACTGCTCAATTGGATTACAATTACAACCCCTCATATTACACTTTTCTGTGGATTTATGTTCTTGACCAGTACCCGCTTGTTTGTGTGGTTCTTGTCTGGGTTGGAAAATGTCTTCATCTGGGAGCGCTCCCAAAATCTTCAAATCTTAACATACATTGGCATCACAGTAGGACAAAACTTTACATAACTTTCAGGAGGCTGTTCACAGGGGATTTCATTTTATAACTACATCACCTGTCTCTGCAAAACTGGACTGTGCCTTGTTTATCGTTTTGTGCTTCATATTTATTTTGGATTTGGTTTATATAATTCACTAAGCAGCTGACCATGGCACGCAAGACAGAGACCATGGGATACACACGACAGAGCCCCACCCGCCAACTCTAACCCTCATCCTGCGTCCACCCTTGCTTTTGATGCATGGGGTATGCATGACAGAGCCCCGCCCACCAACTCTTAAGACCATGGGGTATGCACAACAGAGCGTTGTTCTTAGTCACGGAAGCATAGTCATACAGTCTGCTCAACAATACTACATGAACACTTCCAGAGTTTATGGTGGCAAGGCAGAAATTGTGTCAATGTCCCAAATGCTTCCAGCTACTATCACCATTCACTTCCGAGATATCCCTGACCCCATCAGATTCAAATTTGCCTTTTACTTTTACACGCAGACAATTTCCTGTTGGATTGGCCTTTGCAATGATGATTAATAATGCACAGGCCAAACTTTCAAAAAGATACGCCTGAATCTGCCAAAACCAGTTTTCAGTCACGGACAATGTATGTTGCTCTGTCCAGAGTTCCATCTTTTCATTCACTCACAGTCGTATCCTCTAACCCACCCCATTTGGACAACTGTGTCTTTCAGGAAGTGTTCACCCATCAATAAATAATTATGCGGCGGGCTAGTCTTTAATATTAATCATGTTTACTACCACTACTGCTGAGCAACATACTTTGTCTCGACAGCCAGTCTTGCACATGTGATTTGATTGTGCAGTGATCATTCTATCATGTTTTTTCTACTTTTTTGCATTTTATTTAGTGTAATTTTATTTAGTGCAATAGACTTGGAATATGGGCTCAAAATGTATTTGTGGATTTTTGGCCTGTGCCCATAACCCTCACGAATTAGAATTAGAGATTACTTTATAGTGTTTATGTACTTGGTACAGTATTCACAACAAAGCTTTTATGAGTTAGAAGAAAGTAGTGTATTAAAATTGCTGGTTTGCTAGTAATCTTGTCAAAATATTTCTTGGCATCAAGAGAGAATAGCATGGCCAGTTGATTTTATGTCAGAAGACTTGTCTCTTTATATGAAGTTATCTGCGTATCTTGTCTGATGCTTGTCTGGAGCAAGTGCCGATTTGGAGTTTATTTCTAATGTCATTTTGTAAATGTTACCTATTATTTGAGCAACAGTGACACCTCCAAAAAATAAAACTTGTCCTCCTTCACCCTATGTACCTTTTGTCCCTTCTTTTAGTTCATATTGTGTTTTTTTACAGATTGCTGTCTTTTAACACATTAGTTAGCTCTCTGATCTAAACCACTCTCTTTTTGACACTTTTACATTGGTATTTATTTCTTGCCTTCAGCACTCAACTCTCCCTAAGGAAATGCCATGTGGCCTCAAAAATTTTTTTCCTCCAGGTTCTACCCTAACCCTGCGTCTCACTCACCTAATAAAAATGTTTCAGAAAAAAAAAATCAGTCATTTCCATCCATCCATCCTCTTCCGCTTATTCGAGATCAGGTCGCGGGGGCAGCAGCTTGAGCAGGGATGCCCAGACTTCTCTCTCCCCGGCGACTTCTTCTAGCTCTTCCGGGAGAATCCCGAGGCGTTCCCAGGCCAGCCGGGAGACATAGTCCCTTCCGCGTGGACCTCCTCCCGGTTAGACGTGCCTGGAACACCTCACCAGGGAGGCATCCTGATTAGATGCCTGAGCCACCTCATCTGACTCCTCTCGATGTGGAGGAGCAGAGGCTCTACTCTGAGCCCTTCCCGGATGACTGAGCTTCTCACCCTATCTTTAAGGGAAAGTTCAGACACCCTGCGGAGGAAACTCATTTCAGTCACTTGTATTCGCGATCTCGTTCTTTCGGTCACTACCCATAACTCATGACCATAGGTAAGGGTAGGAGCGTAGATCAACTGGTAAATTGAGAGCTTTGCTTTACGGCTCCGCTCCTTTTTCATCACGATAGACCCATGCTGAGCCCTCATCACTGCGGACGCTGCACTGATCCACCTGTCGATCTCACGCTCCATTCTTCCCTCACTTGTGAACAAGACCCCGAGATACTTGAACTCCTCCACTTGGGGCAGGATCTCACTCCCAACCCCGAGAGGGCACTCCACCCTTTTCTGGCTGAGGACCATGGTCTCGGATTTGGAGGTGCTGATTCCCATCCCAGCCGCTTCACACTCAGCTGTGAACCGATCCAGAGAGTGCTGAAGGTCACGGCCTGATGAAGCAAACAGGACAACATCATCTGCAAAAAGTAGTGACCCAATCCTGAGCCCACCAAACTGGACCCCCTCAATGCCTTGGCTGCGCCTAGAAATTCTGTCCATAAAAGTTGTGAACAGAATCGGTGACAAAGGGAAGCCTTGGCGGAGTCCAGCTCTCACTGGAAACGGGTTCGACTTACTGCCGGCAATGCAGACCAAGCTCGGACACCGGTTGTAAAGGGACTGAACAGCCCTTATCAGGGGTCTGGTACCCCATACTCTCGGAGTACCCCGCACAGGATTCCCCGAGGGACACGGTCGAATGCCTTTTCCAAGTCCACAAAACACATGTAGACTGGTTGGGCAAACTCCCATGCACCCTCCAGGACCCTGCTAAGGGTGTAGAGCTGGTCCACTGTTCCATGACCAGGACGAAAACCACACTGTTCCTCCTGAATCCGAGGTTCGACTATCTGACGGACCCTCCTGTCTAGGACACCCGAATAGACTTCTCCAGGGAGGCTGAGGAGTGTGATCCCTTTGTAGTTGGAACACACCCTCCGGTCCCCCTTCTTAAAGAGGGGGACCACCACCCTGGTCATTTCACATAATCCAATTATCAGGTATCCAATCATATGCTTACAGCATTCCAAATTGACCATTACTGGAAAATCCCCTTGTGTGCATCAGTGAAACACATTCAAATGACATCATACTTTTGAATTGAAGAACGCTACCCTATAATTAATTGTTCAGGAGTCCTACCTAGTAATGAGTATTTGCATTAGAGAGAGCCCCTTTAAGCAGAAGAGCTTTTTGTGTGTGTTTCCTCTCATGCGCCACCTGGTAATAGCACACATATACCTAGTGGTACATATACATTGCTGTAGCTTATATTCTGTTTTCTATTTTTATTTAAACAAATGGGGTCAGATTTATAAAACTATCATACAAAAAGAGGTCTGAAATGTGTGTTTCCATGCAAAAATCTGGATTTATAAAAGTAAACTTGACAGAAGAATGTTCATATATTTATGGTATCTCTGACCCATCCATAGACTACATTTCAGATATACTGTTAAATGACGACACCCTTCATCAAGTTAAAAAATACAGCCAAACTGGCAAAATGACAACTTGCGCATATAGAAATTTACATCTCTGAGCCATTAGTATAATATGTGTTGATATGATGCACAGGCAATTTTATTTCCTTTTTAATAGGACCAATTCTGTGAATTTGCACTGAAGAATCAATTTATATAGTCTGCCTAGTCAGCCAAGATTGACTCCATCATGCCTGCTGTGCTGAAGCTATTAACCAACTGTCAAGGTGCTAAATCAGGACTCCAGAAAAAAAAATTCACCTCCAAAGCCAGTGGTTTCTTTAAGAAAAAAATAGGAGCGGATAGCTTTAATTTGGTGCCTTATAATCAAATGTGTAAAATATTATTCTTACAGTCTATTGCCTTTCTAACCTCCATGTGTGCTGGATTCTTTTCTTTCTGTGCAATGCATCTTTCCCATGTACTTTTTTAGCCTGTCTTAATGATTTGGGTAAATGAATATCATAATAACTTTCCCACTATGTACAGACATTAAGAACAGTGTATTTTCTTAAGGCTGTGAGTCTGTGTCACTGAATGTCAGTGTCAGAGGACAGTACTGTTTCCTCTTGTTTAAAGTGAGCCAGAAACCTTTTAAAATACATTTTGAACATTTTTAGCTGTTCATTGCTCATTTTGTAAGCAGCACATAGGGCTCTGCTCCAGTCCAAACAGGCACACTGAAGAAAAAAGTAACAATTGGTTTATAAATAGGTTTAACTCAGGGTTACTTGTCCAGTGTTCATATTGTCATTGAAATGCTCTTCTATTTACTAAGGATCAGCTGTGGAAATGAGCGTCCCCTCTAGTGGATGGGATGGAGAGGCACATTAAATACGAACTTGATAGACAACACTGTCTAGAGTCTTTTAAACTACATTTTGAACAATTTTGGATATACAGTATTTATTTTTCATGCAATTTACAGGGACATGCTTTTCTGCAGCAGAGGTTCTGCTGTGTAAATAAATGTCCTTTCTCTATTTTAACTACCCAGTATTCCTTTTGCAAAAGGGCACAGCAGATGGATTGCTATTGAAAGATTTCTACAGGTTTTTTTTTTTTTTTTTTTTTTAATACATTTGATCAGTTTTAGTCTGGCATGATCAGCTGTGCATGTAATATACAGTAAAATGAGTCTTCTACGACTGCTGTGAAATTTAAAGTGGTGGTCAATGGCAGGTAAGAATTTTTTTTTTATATATAGAACTTAAACTATTTCATACAATTTAAACGGTTTTAATCCCTCATATGACATGAGTTCCACAACAAAGCCTTTTCCGTGGTAATGTTTTTCTTTTTTCCTTTTTCCAACCAGAAATCATGTATGGCATTAAAGTATTTTAGTACATTTATTTTGCCTATTTGTCTTTTAAATGTCTTCATACAGAGTTTGTAGATATCAACTAATGAATTATTATAATTATTACTACTTTGCTAAATCTTATTTTTCATGTTCTTTGTTAATAAGCTCCTGTTGAACAGTTTATTGGTAACAGAATTTATAGTATGCACGCCAAAACAGTCCTCGTCCATTCATCTCGAAAAATGTCCAACACCCTGCGTTGTCGGCGGCCAAATAACAGTTCAAAAGGGCTCATCCCAGTGGAAATTTGCGGGACCTCCTGGGCAGAAAACAGGAGGGAAGGCACCACCATATCCCAAGAGGTTGGATCCTCATGGGCTACCTGCCGAATCATGTGTTTTAGGGTTTTATTAAACCGTTCAGTCAGGCCATTCTTCTGTGGATGATAAACCGTGGAGTGTAACTGCTTAATGTTGAAACTTTCGCATATCTGCTTCATGATGCGAGACATAAAGGGTGTACCCTGATCAGTGAGGATCTCGTGAGGGATACCAATATGTGTGAACATATCTAAGAGGGCTTTTGCAATAGTCATCCCATCAGAAATCACCCAATACAGAAAACCATCCTTAAGTAAAAAATGTGGTGTTTTAAAATTCGGGTCCTCTCTCTCCAGATTGTAAGAATTATTTGCGACATGGGCTGGTCTGAATGCAAAATTCAAGTTGCTATTGGCGTGAAAAAGTTTGCCAGCTGTCCCATGTCTTCACTTGAGGACTCGTCCCCCAGCTCGCTGGACAACTCTGGTTCAATTTCAGATCGTTTCCTTGACTGACATTGTCTGCTGCAAGCCCCTATCTTTTCATTACAGGGGAAGGTGCTCTGCAGTTGGCCAAGACCTGTGGGAAGAGGGAATTCCTTTTTTCTATTTGGAGTGGCCAGGGTGAGGTGTCTGATATGGCAGTCCAAAGAGGGAGTAATATAGTCTGGTATGTTTTAATGTCCTCATGGACACAGCGCATGTTCACTTTGTCAGTGGTCTTTTAATGGGTGTGCCAGAGAAAGTTATGGCGGACTACGTAGAGGTCGCTACCAGAGTCCAACAGTCCTCCTTTAACATCTTTGGGGAAACTTGTGGGCTGCTTACTAGCCCGATAGCCATTGTTTGCGCAGGTGGGACATGGCACTCCTGTGCCAGATGTCCCAGTTGATCACAGCGAAACCAGCTGCATTCAGTCTGCACTCTGGTGCTCAAACTATGTTAGTATCACATATACTCTTTCAAGACACAGAAGCTTATTTAATTATTTTGCAAATATATGCTGCCTTTCAAGTTGATAATAGATGCGAGTGTTTCATTGAAGGAGAATATAGTGATATAGTGCAGAGCAGTTGCATTCAATAAGATCTGTAACGACATTATAGGCCAAGCTAGAAGTGGAATGAAATTACTGCTCTGTTTGAGTTTTACTTGTTTTTTCCTTTTATTTACAGGTTGTTTGGTATGAGTGGGTGTCAAGTCAGGTTATTAATTTATGTTGTTCTCTGTTCTTTTATTACCATATCTTCAGTAGGGCTGCAATGATTAGTCAACGTAATCGACGATGTCGACTACAAAAAAACATCGATGCAGATTTTTTTATTGTTGACACGTCATAAACAGAACCATCAATAGAGGCTCTAGTCACAAAGAACCACATTGGTTTTTGTAACTGCAATGCACTACATGAACGTCTGTGGGCAGTATTATTTATTATTGTTTGTCAAGACTGCACACAGTCCTACCAACGAAAAAGAACATCTGATGAGAAGAAGAATGTAGAGGAAAATAAATGTGGTTACAATGGCGAGTCAGATAGAGGAGGGGGAAGGAGATGGAAAAAAATTGAGGTCAGAAACTTTCTAAAGTGTGGGAGCACTTCATCGAAAAAGAAAAAAAGTTGAATGCAGATTATGAAAAGCGAAGCTTTCTTTTCATGGGAGCACCACTGCAATGCATGAGCATCTGAAATGGACATTTTTTTAGCATAGACGTATAACTGGTTTGAGTCCAAAACAGAACTAGCTGGTTAGGTTGAGATGGTAGGTTTTTAAAGTGAAGCAGAGGAAGTGAGGTCAACAGGCTTCTGACCAGAAGTGACAACATGGAGCTCTTGACCAGGTCTGCAGTGGAAAAAGAGAAAGGATCATTGCACCACGCCAACCCCTGGTCTGGTGTGGAATTACCTTCCTTTGAGCCCTTTAGCTGCCTCCCATGTGCACGTGTGTGACAGCGGATAGCACTTGTGCACAACTGTGTCACATATCAATGCAGGATTCAGTCATTAAGTGTTTTTTTTGTTTGTTTTTTAATACATTGTGGTATGTGGATAATTTTTAAATAATCATGAAATTTCTTTTTTTATGTAGCAGTTTTTTTTTTGTTTTGTACTGTAATTGTATATGTTGTTTGCCTTCCATGAGTTTTAACATAGAATTATGCAAAGTTTGATTAGTGCTTAAACACTTGTCATTTGTTCATTCAAAGACTTTAGGTACCGATCTATTTATTATAACTTAAAACTTCTGGAAATAAAACTTTATGAAGATAAAAAAAAATCAATGGATAAAACAAAATACAATTTTATTTTATTTTTTTTATTATTTCCACGTAACTTTAGAGACCTGACAGCAGAGTATTATACTAGTTTCTCCAGGATAGTATATTATCAATTTTTTCCAACAACTTAATTTCAAAGGTTGAAGCATTTTTGACCAACATTCACTGAAAAGAAATAACAATAATAATAATAATTTTTTGGTAAAATTGGCAACACCAGGGTTTACTTAAGTGGACATCAAACTTCATTTGTTTCAAGTTCAAGTGCATGATATGTTGCCAGAATAGTTAGCATTGTGGTATCACAGCCCCAGCGTTCTAGGTTTGAACCCCATACCTGCGTGGCGTTTGTACCATCTCTCTGTATTTTCCAGGTACTCCATTTTGTCAATTGACAAATCTAAACTGGTTTGCTTAAAGTGGATATGTGTGTAAGTGTGCTCAGAAGACTGGCACCAAGTGTTGTTGGGATATACACCAGTGTCTCATGACCCTAATCTCGATAAGTGAATTATAAAATCAATAGATAAGTGGTTTATTGCTTCATCCCTTCATCTCCCCCATGGGACAAATAAAGTTGTAGTGTTCTATCTACCACCAAATAATGCAGTGCTGATGCCTGCTGACTGTTAAGTGTGTACCATCTGTCTACTGCAGTATATGTACATGCACATATTCACACTCACTTAGTCTTGAATTCTTTCAGAAACCCTGTTTTTTTCCAGCACAGTGTTTCCAGGAGAAGATTAAATACTACTAACATATTTTTTCTGTGCTTTAAACAACATACTGCTTTCTATTAAAATACATGTAGATACACACAACTATTTGTGTATATATACAGTATATATGTATATATAAAATGACAAGATCACCAACTGCAATTGAAAAATCTCACATACCCAATGACAAAGAGTTGTGTAATGTGGCAGGCCTTACAGATTAAATCAAAAACAAGGAATAATGTAAATAAACAACTAAAGTAGCATTAGTCAGTCAGTCATTTTCCAGCCCGCTATATCCTAACACAGGGTCACGGGGGTCTGCTGGAGCCAATCCCAGCCAGCACAGGGCGCAAGGTAGGAAACAATCCCCCGGCAAGGCACCAGCCCACCGCAGGACACACACACACACAAGTACAAGTACTTTTTTTTTTTTTGTATGTGACAGTATACTTATAGAGCCATAATGTCACAAAGATTTGGGACTGGTAATAATCATTACTTTGTAACTCTTTTAATTGATGGAATGGGAATTAGCAGTTAAACTAAACAAAAAAAAAATCACAAACCACATCTAGCAATACTGGGAAAAACTGTGAAAACAAAAATGAGATATAAATGTGTAATTTTGTACCAATTACCAATTTAATATTTAAATTGTTAAAATGTGTACAAATTAGCTAGCTTCCTTATTTTATGCTGCCATCTTCTGGACATGCCTTGCAGTGTCAGACAAAAGTTGTATCTAAAACTCAGCTTCTGTTTGTTCATGCAAAATTTTGTGTTTTAAGTTATAGACTTGAAGTTTACTACACAACTGCTCTTCACCATAAATCAGCTGTTTGATATCTTAGCTTTTCCTTGCTTCATGTAGTCCTTCCTTGGGGCAGCTTAGATTTGCAGTGAGTGGCAAGAAATTGTACAGTGTGGTTAATTAATAGAGAACTAGCATTACATATGCTATGTTGGATGTGTAGTGATTAGTACGATTACCTTTCATGCAGAGAATTTGGGTTTGATTCCCACCTGTTACGCCTAATCTGTTTAATCAAAGATTTCCCGGTAACTATTTTATAATGGCCTTATGCTGCTTCAAGTTTAGACCATACAGTAATCCCTCGCTGTATCGCGCTTCGCCTTTCGCGGCTTCACTCCATCGCGGATTTTATATGTAAGCATATTTAAATATATATCGCGGATTTTTCGCTGCTTCGCGGGTTTCTGCGGACAATGGGTCTTTTAATTTCTGGTACATGCTTCCTCAGTTGGTTTGCCCAGTTGATTTCATACAAGGGACGCTATTGGCAGATGGCTGAGAAGCTACCCAGCTTACTTTCTCTCTCTCTCTCTCTTGCGCTGACTTTCTGTGATCCTGACGTAGGGGGTGTGGGGGGCTGTTTGCACACCTAGACTATACGGACGCTCGTCTAAAAATGCTGAAAGATTATCTTCAAGTTGCTATCTTTTGTGCAGCTGCTTTCTGAAAGGACATGCTGCACAGTGCTTCGCATACTTAAAAGCTCGAAGGGCACGTATTGATTTGTGCTTGAAAAACAAACTCTGTCTCTCTCTGTCTCTATCTCTCTCTCTTTATCTGCTCCTGACGGAGGGGGTGTGAGCTGCCGCTTTCAACAGCTTTGTGCCGCGGTGCTTAGCATACTTAAAAGCCAAACAGAGAGAAATGCAAACAAATCAATAGGGCTATCTCTGTGACAGTCACTGCTCCTGACACGCACTCCTTTGAAGAGGTAGATATGTTTGCATTCTTTTAATTGTGAGACGGAACTGTCATCTCTGTCTTGTCATGGAGCACAGTTTAAACTTTTGAAAAAGAGACAAATGTTTGTTTGCAGTGTTTGAATAACGTTCCTGTCTCTCTACAACCTCCTGTGTTTCTGCGCAAATCTGTGACCCAAGCATGACAATATAAAAATAACCATATAAACATATGGTTTCTACTTCGCGGATTTTCTTATTTCGCGGGTGGCTCTGGAATGCAACCCCCGCGATGGAGGAGGGATTACTGTATTGTCTTCAGAATTTTTTTTTTTTATCACACTTTCTAGTCACAAGTGTAATCACCATCGAAAGCTGCCTCTTTTGTTACTCCTTCATATTTGAAGTGAACTCCGCTAACTATATTACATGGTTGTAGCCTCACACCTGTGTGAAATCTCATCTTGGTTTAAACACAATATTTTCCCCTTTACATAAAATTTACAGTGAACTTTGGTGGGAATGATGTACATAGGCAAAGCTGGAGAAAAATAGTGACACCTTAAAATCGCATAAACAGTTCTTTCAACAAATTGCAGTTGTTAAAGGTAAGTGCAGATTAAAAAAAAAGTTTTCATCCATCCATCCATCCCCTAACCCGCTGAATCCGAACACAGGGTCACGGGGGTCTGCTGGAGCCAATCCCAGCCAACACAGGGCACAAGGCAGGAAACAATCCCGGGCAGGGTGCCAACCCACCGCAGGACACACACAAACACACCCACACACCAAGCACACACTAGGGCCAATTTAGAATCACCAGTCCACCTAACCTGCATGTCTTTGGACTGTGGGAGGAAACTGGAGCGCCCGGAGGAAACCCACGCAGACACGGGGAGAACATGCAAACTCCACGCAGGGTGGACCCGGGAAGCGAACCCGGGTCTCCTAACTGCGAGGCAGCAGCGCTACCACTGCACCACCGTGCCGCCCTAAAATAGTTTTCATATTCATATAGTATACCTTTAGAACAGACCACTTCACTTCAGTAAGTAGAGATTAAAAAATTGTTAAAATTGATTCACCCTTCAATTTTTTTTATTTTTAACAACAAAATGATGCCATCTGAGAGGGAAACATCAGACCCAAGAAAGCAAAATTGCAGGGCCAGTGCATGAGGTTAGAAACAGCTTGCTAGTCTGAAACAGAGGATCCAAGAACAAGGGTACATGCATACCAAGCTTGAAAATCAGCTTTGTGACAAAGAACATTTGTTCTTCATAGTATAGACTTCATCAATAACACTGTATGTCACATCGCAAAATTATGAGATTAGATCAACAAGTATGGTTTACAGTCGCTGTAGTGCCAAGAAACTCGGAGATGAACCTCCTGGTTTTCATTGAGGAAGTGCCAAGGTAAACCTTTTTGCCAGTTTAAATTCCACCTGATCATCTTCACACAATGTAAGGCTATTTCTTCCAAGGATAAGTGCATGTAACTCTTGCTTTCAAGTGACATTATTTGATGATTCATATTTGGTGAACCAGTATGTTTGTGAGTTTTCAGAGTTGAAAGACAAGTTCACTACAGAATTGCTTCACTGTTGTGTGTTGAAGAAAACTTGTTCAAATTTATTTCATGGATGATGAAAGACATGTGGATTATTGGTGTTAAATCATCATATTGTTCAAGGGGAAGTTATTCAGAATTTACATAAAATGTTCTATGAGCACAATGGTTTAGTGTAGTTTTAAATTACTGCTGCAACACCTAGCATTATGAGTAGGGACCAGCCGATAATAGATGCCCGTATATCAGATCGATATTGGGTCTGTGTCAATGTATCGATATCAGTAGAACATCAACCAATATGATGATATTGAAACTCTTCAAAGTATTTTTTATTAAATTATGTTCCTAATATAGAGCGCCTCAGTTTGAAAGTCTGCACCCGATGATTAATATGCATGATGATAATGAATTGAATGTTAACAGTGCATGTGCAAAACTTCAGAGGCTTCAAAACTCTAAATTCTGCCTGCAATCATCATCTCTTTGACAGTAAAGGCTTTTTTTTTTTTTTTTTTATAAATAAACAGAGGATACATAGCATGATTTGTTTACTTACCATCCTCTTAGGTTATGTTCCCAACTTAAGTGCCTTTTAAAGGGTAAATGTGGGAATGTGGTCAGGAGTGGAATAGAACCTTTTGCGGGTCAGAGAGAAGATGGACAGGAATTGGATGAAATCAAGTTGCGGTTGTTCAAAGGACAGAAAAAAATTATTTTGTAAAGATAAAATTGTTTTGTAAGTATTCATGATTGTTTTATGGGTTTATACCTGTGTATAGTTATAGTAGCAAAAATAGATTAATTTAAACTGTGTCAGTGGTATGCTATATGATTAAACACAAACATGCTGTATAATTCATTTAGCCTTTCTGAACCCAGCCTATTCAGGCAGTATCCTGCACAGATGGGCAGAAAGAACCCTGTGTAGGGTGCTAGTTTATCGCAGCACATATTCACACACCCACTGTATCTAGCACTTCTTTTTTTATGCAGAGAAATTAATAACTTGAGACAAAATAAAAGTTATGCTGGCTGGGAAGAGCTAAAATTATTCAAAGTTAACAATAACCATATTATTGTTAAGGTAGAATCACGAGGAGCTGTAGCCTGCTTAGTATTAGAAAATGTTATGGTATGGTAATTTTCGTCAAGAAGAGATTTAACTTTAGCGTAATTGAATGTTTAATTCACAGTAAATTCTCAGAGGTTGAATTGCTGTTGGTTCTAGCAATCAAAGAGCATATTTTTTACACTATAGGTTATGTACATGTATGCCATAAGCAGTATTGTTGGCTTTAAACAAATAAAGTGAAGTGCTTGTAAGAGAGCTATTGGTTTCTTGTATTACTAGCGGGATAGTACTGTATTTGTTTAAACTGTTAATAGTGCAGTCCATCAAACTTTAAATTTGTAATCCGATAGTTTAACATGGATTGATACATGTGGAATGGAAAAATCTTGCTCTGATGTTTGGTATTTTTGTGTTGCACATAAATCTGCTGAATGTTATGCAACTTTTCTGTTCATGTTTGTGTTACTGTTCAGAGATACAAATAATAAACATTACTTGATAAAAAAATAAACAGTTGTACACTTCTCCTGTTAAGTAATTCAGCTCAGATTTTCTGGCAGTGATAAGTGAAATGGAAATTGGTTGCAGGATCAATGAGTCTGGGATGATTTGTGGTAGTCTATGGGTGCAGTTCCTCTTTACTGAAGTGTTTGCAGCTGCTTATAATATGTTTTTTGTTGACTATTGCCAGCAACAGTATTATACATTGTTTTAATGCTTGCACAATTTATTACGAAATTTATTTACTCCCCAAATACATGGAAAGCTATGATTTATGATCGGAGTTACATTTTGACAACCTGCTTATTGATTGTGTTATTGTAATAAACTTGTTCTGGTCTTTGTTTTTGGTTATTTTAAAAACTCACTGTAATGTCTAAATCCTCTATTATACTATCTTTGTGTGTTTTTTTGTTTAAATGAATATTCAAAGCATGATTCTGTAACATGCAGTCTGCAAAAAGTACTTTACAAAATTCTTTGTTTTCTTGTGATCATTTTCATCTAGGGATTCCTGCTTCCTTCCCCAGTAAACAGATCCTTAAAAAAATGTTTTCTTTGGTTTTATTTGAATTTGCTTGTATGGATTAACTACATAAAATGGGGGTTACATTACATTTGGTTGTAAATTTACAGTGTTTCAAATCAACCCTAATCCAACCCCTTCTGGGTAGAGTGGGGAGTGATCTTACGGTCTTGTATGCATGTTATCATCCATTTGACACTCGGAACGACCACCAGCGGGCGAACTGGAGATGATTGCCAGCATTCTTTGTTTGAGCACCACCGTGCTCCTGTTGCCTTTGAGATTAAATAGAGTTGTCCGGTTCGGAGCATCAGCTGGATGATAACATACATACAAGACAAGCACATTAGTGAGTCTTCATTGTTTAATTTATTTTTATTTTTAAAGTTGTGTTTTTTTTTTTTTGTTTTTTTTTTAATTATATTTTTCTCAACACTATTTTCCTCCCGGGTAACGCTGGGTATTTCAGCTAGTACCTGATAACAACAACATTTATTTATATAGCCCATTTTCATAAACAGAATTTAGGAAGTGACAAGATATCAAAGAAATAGTTGCAAGAAAATAAAATCTAATTAAATCAGGTAAGAGTAAAAATTGATAAAAGCTTACATAATGGATATAATTAGGAGAAAAGTATAGACCTAGAATAAAATAATCGTGTTGTAAATCTCTAAAACTGAGTCAGATGATAAGGTCAAGTTGTTGGGAGGACAGAAAAGGAAAGAAAAAAAGCTGAAAAATGGATAAGCTGGGAAAAGAAACAAAATCTGCAGTGGTTCCAAGGCCAAAAGCCCACCCAGTTGTCACTTGGGCATTCTACCGAACATAAATATTTTTAAGCCAGTCCTCATTTTTTCCAGGCTTTGTACCAGAGGTTTTGACGCTGTGAGTCTCGGGGACATCTGGGGTACCCACCATCACTCGAAAATCACAGGTGGCTGCACATTGCTTTGATGATGTGGAAAACTGGAAAAGAAAGCAGAGATTAGTAAAGATTTCAAGATCCTAAAGAATATGTTAATTCTGTGCATGCATAATCTATTATGAGTAAAAATGTAGCTTTGAAAAAGCAAAATGAACAAAGTGGATTTTTAGGAGTTAAAGAAAAAAAATCCATGGTGTTTGCCTGGCATAATTCTCATAAGTATTCCAGATTTTTGATGCATCATGGCAAAATATTTCCAGATAGGCTTTTAGGGTTTATGCATAAATGTCAGCATCTTCAACATATTAACTGAGATTTATTTTTCTGTATATAATATTCGTAATGATTTTACAAATCGCAATTAATTTGTACAGTATCACTTTTCTAATCATAATATACAGTAATTAAACAAGTCTAGATTTTCATCTAACTGATTGATTTATGAATGCATTTATGGAAAGATGTCCGATCTGGCACCACCACTTTTAGATTTCCTGTGCTATGCATCATCTTTAAAATCATACATGATACAAATAGTATTCTCAAACTTACTTAACCCCATTCAGGTTGCTGTTGGTTACTGAAGAAAGTACAATAATAATATAAGTTGAAAAGAGTTTCTTTTAAACGGTTTAACACTAGAATTACCATAGCCTACGTTTTTTGTCTTGTAAATGTGTCGATAAGCAGACTGCTATACCATACCCCTCCACCGCCGCAGAACGGGCAAGAAGTTCTCCCAGTTCCTGCCTTGATTATCGGGGAGTGAGCTACCTAGAGTTGTAAGGGGAAATAATTCCATGTGTGTTCTGTGTCTACAACAATCTATGTAAACACATCGTTAAAACAGAAATGTTTATGTTTTAATAATAAATGACAAAATGTAGACATGAAATGTATAATGTGTGAAGGCTAATGGCCAAATAATCAAATAAACACTTTCACAAAAGGTGCAAGTACAACACGACCGCTTCCGTAGTGAAGCGGTAAGAACTGCTGATTTACAATCCAGAGGTAGTTGGTTACGAAACCAGCTCCCTGTTTTGAGTAGTGAGCTGCTCTTATTGTTAAATCAAATGTATGTTTTTATTATATAATATTATGTCTGTAACAGCCGGTGTACATTTATAGTACTTGTAAAAGTTTGCTTTTTTTTTTTTTTTATTCTCTCAGTCACAATCATGATACAACATCCACCCGCCCCAGATCTGATGTGGTTACTTTTTATCTGAAACTGGGAATAACTGTAGATGTGAGTGGTGTTTTGAGACAATGGAACTGGAAATTCTCTGATCTGGATGGATAAAAGCTGACACACAGACGTTGGTGAATCTGCCTTCTTCATATCTCACCGTCATTTGAATTTTTTTTTTATTCATTGTTCCTGCTTACGCTGAATTAGTATGCACCTTATGGTCCATGATGTCAAAGCTGCACTGACAGATGTGGACGATCACTAGACAAGACAGCAGGTGTGGTCATATAGAAGCTTTATTTAAAACATCGTCACAGTGAGCAGGTTTCCGAATAGCAGGCAATCAATATTACATGACAGCGTCAGGGCTCTTCTGAACACTGTTTTTTGGGTGGGGCAAAGTTTTTATACCCCTAGAATGCGTGATTTAATATTCATTATGAAAATGCAACAGTCAACACTTTATTATACACAAATCCTTGAGCCCCTTCAATGCTCCTTGTGCAACTTCATTCCTTGGCTCCTTTGTTATGGCGTTCAGATGTAAACAAAGGGAAAACGTGATAAGGCAGTCTCAGTGTGGAAGGTTAGACCTTGAGTCCTTCTGACAAATATTTTTTCTGTTTGCTCAGCAAAGCATGTTTTTAAAGCTTACTTCTGCTTAACTCCTTAGACAAGGATTAGTACAAAGGAACGAAGAGAACATTCATCTTCCACATTCCCTCCTTTTGAGCAAACAAAAAAAAATACCTGATCAGGGGAGAGTTGAGCAGGAAAGGGTAGGAGAGGGGGAAGGAGTGGAGTGGGCGGAGGAGTGTGGGGTGGCTGTGCTGATCTGAAGCATTGTTTCTTCGTGTAAAAAGGAAGCATTTGCCATAGAGGCAGTAAAATACTTGGATACAATGTATCTTATCAAGGGAACAATACAGCAAGCTACAAGCAGGAGAACGATAGAAGCAACTGTAAGAGCAATGAAAACTGACTTAAGCCATTGACCCCATGACCCAAAAGTGGACATAAACCATTTGTCCCAAGGATTAGAAATGCCAGAATAAGTAGCTAGTTCATTAGAGAGAGCAGTCAAATCTGCTAAAGCACGGGTGATTGATCCATCTGGAGCTGTATTATTAGGGATATAGGTGCAGCATGCATCACCAAACATAGCACAAACGCCTCCTTTCTCAGCCAGGAGCACATCTAATGCCAATCGATTTTGCCAGGTCATAAGGGATGTTTTATCAAGTTGCTCATGGATACCTTCAGCAGCTTCTTTAGTAAAATTTAAAAATCGTTGTTGATTGTAATAGAGGTAATTAATCCAATCAACATTTTTGTTTATAGTAACCTGAGGAAAAATAGACTCAAATCCAGCAGCAACTTGGTCTCGTGCCTTGAAATTAACAGGAACTCCATGAGGGACCCCAATGGAATCAAAATACACCCCAGGGCCATGTAGGGAAAACTGGGAAGGGTCCACAGAACGGGGTCGACGACGTCGGCCAGAATTGGTCGACACACGGGAGGCAGTTAAAGGGAGAAGTCGGAAAAGCATAACAAGTTGTATTAAAGCACAAGTGCCAGTCCAGTCAGGCGGAAGAATGTCAAGCAATTTAGACTTACGGCACATCCACCAAATATCAGCTCGTGGAGTATTCTGAGTAATCAGAAAAGTTGATAATTTGGAAGCTAAAGAGGAAGAATTAACTGGAAAAGTTTGGAAACAGATCAAGGACGGGATATTACCAACATTAGTGCCATGGGAGGAAGTGAGGTTTCTAAAAAAAAAAAAAAAAAAAAAAAAAAAAACAGGTATAATTACCTTCATGAGGCTGGAACATCGGGGGAGTCATATGAAGAGTGTGGGGAAAGAGAAGGGAAAGTGTAATGCAATTAGAGTCGGTTGGAATGGAGGAAGAGATAAAAAGGGCAAGTAGGCAAGGAAGGCCAGTAGGATCAGATATGTTAGAAAGGGGAAAAGGGACAGTGGCCAAATGTGGCCTAGCAGTAGCACAGGCATAACAATCAGATTGATTTACTTGTCTAGCCAAATACAATACCCATTGCAGCCAACGGTTCTGATCGCCATACCCAGTTTCAATCGAAAAAGTGGAAGAAAGGGTGGAAATATTCATGACCTTGACAGGGGGCGGGTCTGGACCAGGAGTAGGGGAGGTGGTGGGGGGGGAAGGAATGGGAGGTGTTAGTAACAGGGTTTTTAACCTTAATTTGAAATCTCCCTAGATGATCTGTTCCAGATACATACGACCCTAAGATATAGGTTCCTGAATCATGTAAAGAGGGGTTCTTCAGAGTAATGATCAAGGGGTTACAATGGTTTTCAGCACATTCATGAGGGGCATGTCCTTTTATAATAGAAAACCGATATTTCGGACCATACTTTTGGGCCTTATAGGGTTGATAACCCCAGTCATCAGTTCCAGTATTAGCAAAAACCCATTCCCACTCATCAGTTACTTCCGAATCCAGAATTTGTAACAGTTACACACACATGTTTGTCAGACCAGGTCACTGGACTTGACGACCAGTCCCACAGTCAATAATAGAACAGAAATCAACCTGTGGTGATTCCGAAAGGGAAAGTCAAGGTGACCAGGGCAGTCGACAAGGGGGCAAGGAAAGACATAGTAGTACCACAATCAAGGGTGCCATCTTTTGCAACGTGAGACGTGAATCCAGGCAGGCAGTCCCTCAACTTTAACAGCATGTGGTGTTGACAGCAGAACTTGGAACGGTCCTCTCCACCGAGGGTGATGCCAATGTTTCCTTCGAGTATCTCTAACCAGAATCCAGGTTCCTAACGGAATCGGGGAGTCCTTTGATGGAGGATTAGTTCTCCAGGCCTGATTAACCTGCTCGTGGACTACCTTCAGAGAAGCTCAGAGACCTGTAAGACTGGAAAGAAGATCATTGTCCACAGTATGCAATGTAACATTACCTATGACCATGCCGACTGGCATGAGCCGTCCGGTCAGAATTTCGAATGGCGACAGCCCTAATTGTCGGTGTGTTCTCCATCTTAATCCCATTAAGGCCAGGGGTAGAGCATCAGGCCAAGTTAAATTTGTTTGCTCACAGATTTTAGCCAATTTAGATTTCAAGGTACTATTGCATCTCTCTACTATACCCCCACTTTGAGGGTGGTACTTGCAATAGTGATGTACGTTAATTTGGAGCCAAGTAGTCAATTCATTGATTACAGAATTTACAAAATGACTCCCATTATCAGTCTGCAATTTCTGTGGTATTCCCCATCTTGGAATGATTTCCTTTATCAAAGCTTTTGCCACAGTTTTGGCGTCTGCATGTTTGGTAGTGAAACTTCCACCCATCGGGAGAACACATCAACAATTACTAAACAGTATCGGTACCCCCTTTGATGGTGTTAATTCAATGAAGTCCATTTGAAGGTGTTCGAATGGACCCAGTGGGTTAGGTGTAATGGTGGGACTTACCCGAATACCCTTTCCTACATTAAATTTCTGACATACTGCACAACGTTTGCAGAATTGCTCTGCGTATCTAGAGAAGCCTACTGCTTGCCAATGTCTCTCAACCTCTTGAACCATTGCATCCTTTCCAGCGTGATCCAGGCCATGTGCAATTTTTGCCATACCTGGAAAAGAAGCTTTTGGGAGGAAAGGTTTGTTATTTTGCTTATGGGTCCAGACTCCATCAGAGAGGGATCCTTCTTTGGACCATTTTCTCTTTTCTCTGTCCGTGGCTGCACTCTGTAAAGAGATAATTTGATTATCAGGGTCTTTGTCATCTGTCTGTTGAAATAAAGAGATTGGTGTGTTGTTATAAGCAGCCTGTTTAGCAAAGTGATCAACTAATTCTTTCCTTTGCTGACAGGGTCCTGTTTCCCAGTATGGGCTTGGCATTTAACTATTGCCAGTTTTGAGGGCTTGGTTATAGCTTCTAAGAGGGATTCTATTAATTTCTGATGTTAAATGGGCTTGCCAGTACTAGTCTTGAATCCCCTGAGTTTCCATAATGCCCCATGATCATGGCAGACTCCAAAAGCATATCTAGAATCCGTATAGATTGTTATGATTTTTCCCTCTGACAACTGACAAGCTCGGGTGATAGCCTGCGCGCTTAAACTTGAAGAAATTCGGTTTGCTTCCAGCAGGTGGTCACCTTTGACCACTGCATAGCTGGTTGAAGATGTTTCATTTTCCAATCGTCATGACAGTTGTGGGGCTCCCCTTCCTCTTCAGTTGGAAGAAGAGTAGCTGGATAAGGTGGAGCACCTTTCTATGGTACCGTTTGACAACATACAGAGTACATTTTGATAGTGTATTGCCCTAGCAGTAGTGAGATGTGAGGTTTTAGCCTGTACTAAAATGGAGTGCACGGCGTGAGGCACTTTTACCACTAGGGGGCTCATGAGCACTATATCTGTACTGGCTAGCACGGCCTCGGTTGTGGCTGCTACGGCTCTAAGACAAGGTGGAACACCTGCAGCCACTGGATCCAATTTTTTCGAAAAATAGGCTATTGGCCTTTGTTTATCTCCACGGAGTTATTAGAACTGCATTCATTCATAGAACTGCATTCATTAATCCCCCCTATTCGTCCACGAACAGAGTGAATGGACGAGAAATAGTCAGGGAGAGTAGTGCACTTTTTAAATCACATAGAGCCTTGTCAGCCTGCTATTCCACTGCATGCAGCCAGATGGCAGTATTAGCTAGATTTTGTAAAGGCTGTGCTCTTCCTGAAAAACTTACAATCAAACAACTTCACAGGCTGCAAGCTGGTACTACTTTTAAATTAGGAATTCATCTGACCGTGGTGCTATACGCGCTAGTTTCCAGATCATGAAAAAGTCCGTGGTGGAACCGGGTCAGCGACAAACAAGGAAACACTAATTTCCATGGTGACCCAAGTGCCAGCGACAAATCAGACAATCCACGTCAGAAAATCACGCAGCACAACTCCACAACAAGAAAACATTCCCATCAAAAGCTATGCAGCCAAAGAGAATATCCTGACTTAACCTGTTGTTTTGTGACCGGTCTTGGAAGGTTTTGAATGGTGGTTATACGGCCGCTAGAGAGAGCTCTTGTATCGCAAGAAATGTCATGACCTAAATATTTAACGGTAGTTTGGACTAACTGCAGTTTTGTTTTCGACACTTTTGTATGGCCATTTTATCCTAAAAACAATAGCAATTTTCTGAGTGTTATGTGCACTTTTTTTTTTTCTTCTTTTTTCTCAGTAGTACTACACACCATTACATCATCCACATACTGTATCAATATACTATCTTTATCTGGCCAGAATCCGTCTAGATTTCAAGCAAGTACTTGGGCTTCAGTGTATACCTGAGGGATAACGGTCCATGTCCAACGACGGTTTTGGAAAGTAAAGGCAAACCAGAATTGAGAGTCGGGATGCACAGGAACAGAAAAGAAAGCGTTAGCAAGGTCAATAACAGAGAAATAACGGGCGGACGGGGGGTATCGTAGAAAGAATAGTGGAAGGATTAGGAACGTTAGGTGCTCTGGGAAAAATTGCAGAATTAACTTGTCGAAGACCTTGGACAAATCGCCATGAACCGTCAGCCTTTTTTAACAGGTAAAATGGGGGAGTTGACTGGAGAGTATTTAATTGGAATAATTGATGCACGTTTCACAAGATCGGAATGCACGGCGGAAATGCCAGCCTCTGCTTCGGGAGACAGAGGATACTGGACACGGTGCGGGCGGAAGGAAGATTTTGAGAAAATCACCAGTGGCTCACAGTGTGCTATCCTTCCATAATCATTTTTCCTCTGGGACCACAGTGCTAAAGAAACATGGGGAACCGAATCTCCTAAATAGAAAACGCTTTGTGACTATGTGAGGTGCACTGAAGCAACAGCTTTAGTAGATGAAACAAAAATACATGGAATGTGCAAAGTTTCAGGGCATGTGCTGGAGGAAAGAAAAGATTGTAACCAAGGTGTGTCCACTTCAGCAGGGAAATACTGGGCAGTACAAGGCAGGGTGTCCGGGACTTGTAAGTGGGGAAATAGGCATGAGGGGAAAGAATAAAGGGCTTTCAAGAGGAAGGTGTGCGGGGAGATGTTCAGGGTCCAGGCTGCAAAAGAGGGCTTGGGGTGTGTAGTTTGGCACAGGAGCTTAGGAATGGAGCAGCAAAAATCCTTGTTCAGTTAAAGAAATTGAGACTGACAATTAAGTCATAAGATCCCATCCCAACAGTTTCACAGGGCACAAATGATTGAACAGAAAGCAACGAGTCAATGATGAAACTGTCAGTGCTGAGCTGTAATTGCAGAGGTTTTGAGACCAGCAAAAATATGAGGCTGTCCCGAGGCAGTAAGCACTGTTACTGTATCTTTCGAGGCAGGGACCTCCTTCAGCGACAAAGTGGAGCTCGTGGCTCCTGTGTCCACTTCAAAGGCAGTTTCTTTGCCATTAAAGTCAATAAAAGATCAGTTTCAGCATGACGAGTAAGCAAAGGAAACTGGAAAAAGTGGCTGGGGTCCCTGATAATTCTGAGGACCAAGGAATGTTATTAGGCTCAGGAAGAGGGGTTGACAGAGGGTGCTTGTGTGGGCAGTTGTGTCTGAAATGTCCAAGTTCACCGCAGCCGTAACAGGCATATGACGCTGGCGTCTGCTGTGAAAGGTTAGGTATCTGAGGGAAAGGATTATTAGGGTTTGATAACTGGAACCCGCATCCTCTTCCGCGCCCTCTCCCCCTTGCCGGGTCAGTTCTTCCAGTATGGTAATTTATTTGTGCAGCCAAAAGTTTGGTCTGTGTGTCTGACTCTTATAATTTAGTCTGTCTGTCAGCATGCTCTGCATGACGCTTGACTTCCTCAAATGTTGCGGTCTCCCAGCCTTTTGCAGGACGTGCAGACTTTGCTTTGAATGTCACTTCTCAGTCCCGAGATGAAAGGAGGCACTGCAGCACGAGTTCTATCGTTTGCATTGTCTAGCCCAGAGTGATTAGCCATCAGATCTTGCAATCGGTGAGCCCATTAATCCACTGTCTCATCTTTTTTCTGCTTAGCGGCTGAAATTAGTGACCAGTCTGTGCCCTTTTTATATTTTTCTGCCAGGGCTCCTTTCAAAGGCTCACACTGGGTGAGGAAAGGACCTTCATTCTCGGAGCCTCGGGGAAGAGCTTCATTCCAACGCCAAGGGGCACCGTTATGATCACCGTGATTTACAGTTGCCCATGTGGTGCTCAGCTGTCGGCGGAGCACCTGTGTCCACTCGGCAGCATTTGTTTTATACATGTTATCCAGCTGCTGTAACTGCTCCACAAATTTCAGTCCACCGACTGCTTTGGGGTCGGGCAGTTCAGACACCACATCTTTTAATTCTTGAATGTCCCAATTTCGGTGAATCATTACAGTAGTGGGATTATTATTGCCTGGAAGTTGTGCGGGATCATGTCGGGGGTTGGGGACTTCAATGAGGGGCAAGAGAATGTCGAGCCAGAAGGATTAGGGGAGCCGAAGGGGGAAGTAAAACCGCTCATTAGGTTTAGAGCGGAGGGTCTTACTTCTCGTGCGCTGGGAGACAGATGACTCTTCTGGTTTCTGCCATTGCAACCCAGTAGCACCTTGTGAATGATCTGAATTATCTTCCTCAGGGTCAATATGTGACGACGGGTCATAATGATATTGTTCATCGTAAAAACCTGCTTCAGACGGTTCGTCTGTTAACAGGGGTGCAGTTGGAGGAGAGGGTGCAGGAGGTGGAGCGAGGGAGTTTGATAAGGAGGGGGTGGACAGATTACGGGGTATAGGGGGTCTTTCTTTTCGGTCTGCTTTCTGTTACGTTCAGGCTTGGGCGCTGTCTCTAGCTTCATTTTCTGCAACGCTAGCAATAATTCTTCCTTGTCTTTTCGTATTTTGACTTCAGCAGCCAGCAGGTCGTTACGCCTCTGCGCCGCTTGCAAGGTCCTAACTTTTAGCACCAATTCCCATCTATCAAACATGTCCATTCGATACGGACCTTGCTTATTCCACTTCTTACATGCCTTTTTAAAATCCAACCCAGTCTGCTTCTCTATTAACTTTCTAGGGGACCCGTCTTTCAATCCCGACGGTGTACTAGGAGCCTGGTGATTCTCTGAAAATAATCCTTCTAACATTAGGTTTTGAGGACCCTGGGGGACCTGTTTGACTGGCTTGCTATTTGTTTTTTCCATAGTGAGCGGCGGGATATCAGCAGAAAGTGACTCAACCCTCGTTTATTCCCCAGTCTACCTGCTGTCCGCTCCTATCCCCGGATTTTAACTTCAGGTGACTTCGTGTCCGTTTATTCGAGTCACCTGAGTAACCCGTTGAGACAAGAGTATGACTAGACAGCGGATGGAAAACTCGACCTCCCGTTTATTTAGACACACACACTTTTAACTACGCCTAGTGCTGGGTGGTATACCGGTTCATGCCGAAAACCACTTTTTATTTTTTTTTATGATATGGATTTTTCTTATACCGCAACACCGGTTTAAATTGCCTAAACGACGTTCGGAACGTGGCGCAGCGGGAAAATGTTTAAGTGGGGACCTTTTTCACTGCTACACTGCTAAACACAGATTTGTTGCACTAGGGCTCTTTTTCACTGCTACACCACCAAATAGTGGGTGGTAGCATAGGTATGCCGCACGGTGAAAATGGACAGAGCATTCTGAAACTGAACTAAAAGTAAAGTTGAACATGTGATGAACAGAAGAACTTTAGCCGAAAAAAAGGAGTCACATCCATCGCCTGGAGATACTTTAGTTTTAAAAGGTCAGATGTGTAAATACTGTTTCTATACTACTGGATAATACTGCAAGCCAAGTTGTACTTGTTTTTGTACTTGCTAGTGTATGTTTTGCTTGTATTCATTCTGCGATGTGCTATCGACTCGTTCAGAGATGGGCGCAACCCTGAATGGATGGCATAATTAAACATGTATAACGAAGATATTTTTAAAGTTCTGAACACTTCGTCGGCTAAGTTAATAACTAGTTTTAATTTCACAAAGACTATCGTGTGGTTTTGGTAGAGAGCAGGAATATCATGAAGTGAATGGATTCTGTGCGGTGATTGCTGTAGGCGCCTGCTCTTAGTGCGGAGGAAGTCAGTTTAAGAAGCGTAGTGATTAACAACTGGGTCGGGGAACACTTAACATAAAGTATTTGATGTGCTGCATTAACTTGTGATGGGGTTTGAGAAAATCTAGTAAATTAAACATTGATTTTAGGATGAAGTTTAGTTTACAACATTCTACTTTAATTATAAAATAAACTGAGAATAAAGTGAAAATGTCGACTTTAATCTTGACATAGTCAACATGTTGAATTTATTCTCGACATATAGTTTGTTTTTTTCTTCCGTGTCCATATTTTTTTTCTTCACAGTGGCCCTAATGCACTTCCATAGGGCTATACCACAAACAGCATTATAAATGCAAGTTGCAGTTTTTATTATTTACTAGCAAAATACCCGCGCTTCGCAGCGGAGAAGTAGTGTGTTAAAGAGGTTATGAAAAAAAAAAGGAAACATTTTAAAATAACGTAACATGATTGTCAATGTAATTGTGTTGTCATGTTATGAGTGTTGCTGTCTTTTTTATATATATATATATAATATACACACACACACATAAACATATATATATACATATACATATATATACATATCTACATATACATACGTATATACACATATACACATCCACATAAACATATATATATATATATACATATACAAATTTACATATCTACATATATATATATAAATATAGACATACATATATACATACATACATACACATATATATATATATATATATATATATATATATATATACTGTATATATACATATCTACTTATTGGCTCCTGTATTTAGGATATAGCCTAAGTAAAATGGATATGTTCTTTTTCTTTAAGGAGATTAATTTTTTTTTCTCTTTCTTCAGTAATATTTAAACAGCCAAATGGGGCTATGCCTATGAAGTTAAAAGGTTTACATAAAACAGAAATATATATTTTATTTTTACTTGCTTAACTTGTGGAGGGTGTATCCTGTAGCAAAGCCCTAACTTTTTTCGTGAAAGCCCGTGTCAGTAAATAAGTCTTAAAAA